>NC_090750.1:66597341-66599841 GCF_036898095.1 Palaemon carinicauda | reverse complement strand
AGACATCGAAACCAGGGCACCAGCAACCCGTTGAAACTAGTACATTGAATCCTTCTCTCTGGTTACGGTTCACTTTCCCTTTGCCTACACATATACCGAATAGTTTGGCATATTCTTTACAGATTCTCCTCTGTGCTCATACACCTGACAACACAGAGATTACCAAACAATTCTTCTTCACCCAAAGGGTCAACTACTGCACTAATTGTTCAGTGTTGTTACTGTTCTTAAAATATTTTATTATGTTATTCATTACTTCCCTTGTAGTTTACTTATTTCCTTTCCTCATTGAACTATTTTCCCTGTTGAAGCCCTTGGGCTTATAGCATCGTGCTTATCAAAACTATTGAAATGTTGAATCTACTTCCAATACTCTGAAACATATCTGAAAGCCTTATTTTAACATATCTGAAAGCCTTATTTTGTGTAATGCATGAACACGTTACCGATTTAATTATTCATCGGTGTTCTGCAACATTTCTGTTATTACAAAGACAACTTATATTATTCATTTAAAAAATATGTTGATGATTCCTCTATCTTGGTTTAGTGTTTATTGCATGAAGCACTGATGCAGTATCTCACATAAAACTGACTGTGAGCAAGGCACTAATTAAAGTACTATGGGAGAGAAACTAATTGCATAGTGCAATTTCCGCAGTTGCTACATTACGTAGGTTTTACAATTAGATAAGTTTTCTGGGTGCTAAAATATATGGCATAACTTTTATGTTGATAGCAGTAATTACAAGGGTTTAGAAATATATCAGAAATTGGTATACGCACGCACACGCACATATATATATATATATATATATATATATATATATATATATATACATACATAAATACATACATATATATATATACATACATACATACATATATATGCACATATATATATATATATATATATATATATATATACATACATACATACATATATATGCACATATATATACATACATACATACATATATATATATATATATATATATATATATATATTTATTTATTTATATACACATATATATACATATATATTATGATTGTGTAAATTGTGTTTTCCATTAAAAAAAAATAGTATGCTGGCATATCTTAAATCTTATAAGCTGTTTCTTACGATTCGCTATGTTTGTTCCATAGAACTGTGCCACATTATTTTTCTTTTATCATAAATTCAATATTGTTACAGTTTCTTGATACTTTAGCTTTAAAACATATAATTAGAATTATTCAGAGTTGTATACAGAGCTCTCGGCAAGTAACAGTATGAATAAAAACACCAAAACACAGACAGAAATTGAAATAAGAGTATCATAGTAATTAATCCTGTACATATAAAATTTTATTATTTATAATGTATAAGTTATTAAAAACATAATTGCCTAACATATTAAAAATATTATATTCACAAAATTAAAATCATTTATCAATGAGATTAATACAACATTGATGCGTAATTATTAAAAAACAAATATGATCATAAGAATAAAACAGAAATACAAGAGAAGAGTATTATTGTATATTTCTAGTATTATCCCAACCACTTGACAAACAATGATTTTGATGTTACAAAAATATTATATTCACAAAATTAAAATCATTTATCAATGAGATTAATACAACATTGATGCGTAATTATTAAAAAACAAAATATGATCATAAGAATAAAACAGAAATACAAGAGAAGAGTATTATTGTATATTTCTAGTATTATACCAACCACTTCACAAACAATGATTTATATGCGACACAAAACACAAGTAATAGAAGTAATGTCGTATCAAATGACAGAGATTCGAAGCTGCTTCCATCACGAAGATTAACAATAACAACCTATCCTAAGGGTCATGATAACAATATTAGACTGTTCATATCATTCTATATTCTTGGTTTAAGAGGAACATGACCCATACCGTAGTCTTATCTCAAACCTAATCTATCTAGTTTATTTGATTGAAAGTATATATATATATATATATATATATATATATATATATATATATATATATATATATATATATATATATATATATATATCCAATGTATGAAGCCCACTGTTGGATTTCAGAATAAATTACTATATCTTAATTCCAAACAACAAAATACCAATAAGAAAATATATAATAACAAAAAGCAGAGCATTCATATATATATATATATATATATATATATATATATATATATATATAATATATATATATATATATATATATTTATATATATATAAATATATATATATATAGTATATATATATATATAATATATGTATATATGTATGTATGTATATGTGTGCGTGCTTGTGAGTGTTTATATCTATCTGCGTAATATGCTCTTCATTATACATTTCCAATTCTATGTTTTCGTTTTCCTTCTGGAACAAAAGAAAAGTCTAAGGCTTAAAGGACGGAGAGAAAGACTCTTCGGTCCTCTTTGATTATGAGTCACCCCAAATGTCCTTAACAAATCTCTAAATCCCTTGAATTGCCCTTCGCCC
>NC_090750.1:66590217-66591841 GCF_036898095.1 Palaemon carinicauda | reverse complement strand
TGTGTTTTCTGTATTATATATATATATATATATATATATATTATATATATATATATATGTGTGTGTGTGTGCATGTGAGAGAGAGAGAGAGAGAGAGAGAGAGAGAGAGAGAGAGAGAGAGAGAGAGAGAGAGAGAGAGAGAGATTATACGAACTATACAAAAAAGCTTACAATACAACTGGGATTAGATAAAAATCAAAACATTTTCAATATATGATAAATTACTTATGGTTTTCACCTCTTTTTCCACTGAAACATGACAAATATAAGTGAAATTATGAAGATGCTTGACTAAAATTTAACGCTTAAGGTACGATGTCTAACATCTACAATAATCCCGCCTTAATGAAAATATTGGTAACAATTTAGTGTCTTCTAGGAGTGTCTATCCCTTTTATATATATTAGTTATAAATATTACAACACTATAATGCGGGCTCCACAGGGCACTAGAAGAGTTGGAAGACCCAGGCCTACACGACTGAGGACTATGAAGCGCGTAGTAGGAAATGCTGAATGGAGAAGTATTGAATTAAAACCTCAAGATAGAGAAGACAGGCGAAATCTAACCGAGGCCCTTTGTGTCAATAGGCGTAGGAGGAGATGATGATATTGCGGAAAGGTACTCAATACCCAACGTTTTCAACTAAACTCCATCCGACTACAATTCTCCTCCCCCAGCAACCCTTCTAATTTTTTTCAGTCTCAATTCTGTGTCGAGAGTTTGAATGCCCTATGACTAATCATTTTGGTGTTTACATTATCGCTGCTTCAATTGCTCTTTTCGGCTTCCCATAACATTTTGTACAGCATCATCCATAAAAGTCTGCGATACTCGTTAAAAGATGGACGAATAAAAGGCTCCATTTAAAACTCTTATTCCCCAAAACAGAAGTAGCAATTAGGATAAACGAAAAAAAAAATAAAAAATCGGCTATTAGTTCAATTTTACACAACAGCTCTTAACTGGATGAAGCAATACAGATCAAAGAGAAAAGCCGCTTGGATTGAGGACGTTTTTCTGCGCCTGAAATATTTGAAGAGATAATGGCAATTATGAATAACAAACAGACTGACAAAGGGGGAAATATCCAGTTTCTGTCCAGAACAGAAACAGACAATGGGCAGTTTGGTTGGTGGAACTGAAGGCCGGTAACGCTGTCCCTTGGAGATCACGAGTAGGATTCTAGTCTTAGGATAACAATAATCCCCCGAGGATTTCACGGCCTTAAATATTTAAGGAACGGACGTTTTAACGTTGCCTTTTGAATTCGGAGTGATATGTTCCAATTTTTTTTTTTTTTTTTTTTAATACTGGTATCGAAAATTCTATTCGTATAAATCTGTAACATCACCTTAATTGATTTCTGTATATTGGATACAGTTTTTTAATTTGTATTATAAGAATTTTTTCAAATGTAAAAACATCACTACATGAATTTTACTAATAAGAAAATTTTTACAGATGACATCTTTAACATATTTTCAGTCCTTTTCAGTCTCAAGATTTGCATATAGACGCATATGACAATAAAAAGGAGAAAAAAATGCACAGATGAAAAGCTTTACTGGAAAAAAAAATATTGTACACTGCATAAAAACTATACGATATTCATACTCATTGG
>NC_090750.1:66580217-66582717 GCF_036898095.1 Palaemon carinicauda | reverse complement strand
ATTTGGCAACACTGCTCCACACTTACAAAACCAGAGATGGAATGACACTCCACAATGGGAGATGATAATAATACTCCCCCGCAATGCAGCGAGCGTAATAAGTTTGACCGATCATAATATTGACGTTGATTGAGAGGGATGGTGACGCATTCTTATTACGAGGACGTCGTTGTAAACGAGGGGACGGATGAAAGAATGCTTTCTGTAAGCTGCCTTGTTTTCTTTCCGAAGGGGAACGCGAGGAAACCCTTAAGTCACTGTTATCTTCAACATCAATATAATTAATGGGTGTATGACTTTGATATCCGAAAGCACATTTGCCGTCAGTATTCTTTTGATGGCAGTAATGCCTTACAAATCCCATACCAAATGACTTGGGGAGTTGCTGAACTAAGGGACTCGAGTCTGACCCAAAGATCGTTCATAAAGTTGAGTCCACAAAAAAAAAAAAAAAAAAAAAAAAAAAAAAAAAAAAAAAAAAAAAAAAAAAGATAAGTGTGTTTCTTCAGTGGCGCCACTCGACATAATCGGTCTTTAAATCTTATACGAGGTAACAGAACCACATTGTATTCTTCTAATTGGTTTATTCAAACAATACAACCTTTATAATGCATTTCATTGTCAGTTAGAAACTCGTTTTTAGTATGTAAAATATTTAACTTGTTATCTTTATCATCTTGAAAAACAATTATTTAGACGTATTTTCAGTTTCACACATAATGAAATATAAATATTTAATAATTCTCTTGAAATAGTTTCAACTTTGCGTAAATGTTCAGAAGAATACATTGCAAATACTTCTATGGTATTATAAACATATAGTGCAATTCAGACCTTTCCCTCAACTCTCTTCTATCTCCTTGTGGAAGCATTCAAGATTTCTACCATACCACTATCTCACACTCGAATATTTCAACTCTTAACAGATCACCATCCTTTCCCTCAAGACCTTTTCTGCTCTCGTTAAATCTGATTTGAAGTTATAACTTCAATCCTGAGCTATGTCTTAGACTAGAGGTAGGAGCAGTTTGTGTGGTCCAGTACCCGTCAGACCAAATTTGTGATAATTGCTTCAAATTTTCCTGTAATGTTTGTTCATTTAATTATTTGATCTATGACCACTAATAGTTTTTTGGGGAAATGAAAATGGTATCTACTATTAAAGAATCACTATCACTACGCCTGTCTAAAGGAGTCTGAACTTCTAATTTTTAATGTCGCATGCGTCTCTCACATTTTTTAAATTTTGTTTAAAAATTACCTATATTCTATGGGCTGATACTCCCTTATCCTGAGACATTTTACGTGGAAGTATTCATCTATTTGTAGTTTTTATAGTTTATTATTAGGAAATATTTATTTTAATGTTGTTACTGTTCTTAAAATATTTTATTTTTCCTTGTTTTCTTTCCTCACTGGGCTATTTTCCATGTTAGGGGCCCCTTGGCTTATAGCACCCTTCTTTTCTAACTAGGGTTGTAGCTTAGCAAGTGATAATAATAATAATAATAATAATAATAATGATAAATAATAATAATAATAATAATAATAATAATAATAATAATAATAATGATAAATAATAATAATAATAATAATAATAATAATAATAGTAATAATAATAATAATAATAATAACAGTTCTTATATCAAATCCCAAGTTAATGCCTCCTAATCAATCTCACTACAGTTCCGTCACTTATCTGGTAATTCTTAAATTACTTACAGAAGTCGTTGCTCTTGATTACTGCCGTCATTTGCCCAACCATATATTTTGCTTTGGACCACTATTTCAATACACACTCTTCGAAACGTGACCTCAACCTATTCAACCCGGGGCCACCTATTCAACCCATTCACTTCTGAACATAACAGCCTTTCAAGTGATATCTTAATACATCTAGTACAGTTGCTCATAAGTTTAAAACATCTCTCTCTCTCTCTCTCTCTCTCTCTCTCTCTCTCTCTCTCTCTCTCTCTCTCTCTCTCATTTATCAGCATGCCTTCTTTTAAATTGCAAGCAGCAATTGGCTATGTAAAACTACTTCTATGGACTGTTAAACACTCTCTCTCTCTCTCTCTCTCTCTCTCTCTCTCTCTCTCTCTCTCTCTCTCTCTCTCTCTCTCTCTCTCTCACACATTTACCAGCATACCTTTTCTTTTCAAATTGCAGGCCTGAATTGGCAAAGTAAAACTACTTCTATAAACTGTTAATCTCTATCTCTCTCTCTCTCTCTCTCTCTCTCTCTCTCTCTCTCTCTCTCTCTCTCCCTCTCTCTCTCTCTCTCACACACACACACACACAAAACACACATTTACCAGCATACCTTTTCTTTTCAAATTGCAGGACTGAATTGGCAAAGTAAAACTACTTCTATAGACTGTTAATCTCTCTCTCTCTCTCTCTCTCTCTCTCTCTCTCTCTCTCTCTCTCTCTCTCTCTCTCTCTCTCTCTTCAAACCCAGAATTAGCTAGATTTAGAAAGCTTAGACAGACACGAGTTA
>NC_090750.1:66570217-66575217 GCF_036898095.1 Palaemon carinicauda | reverse complement strand
TATATATATATATATATATATATATATATATATATATATATATATATACACATACTCTGCAATTAAACGTGATCCTGGTAAGTACATAAACTTATTTTTTTTAGCTCAGTGTTTTTAAGATGTTTCTTTCGTGACTCAGTAATGAAAGGGTTTGCAAGTAAGCTGAACCTTTGGGGTTGAGGTCCTGAGGAATGGGCCAAGGACCCCGCCCAAGTCATGGCCCATTAAGACCTTAATTGTGACATTCATTATCCTACCGAGAAAAGAATGGTCCCACCACGTAATAATTATGCAAGATATTTTTTGAATAAATCTACGCTGACTATTTTTTTGTGGTTTGATATTTTTCACCGAAAATTTTAAAGCCTTTTTACTGTACGTCATCTAATGTCGGTCAGTATTTTTCTCTGTAAGCTACCTTTAGTCTGTCCAACACCTTAGGTTTTCTGTACACAGGGTAAGGGAGAAATGGATGAAACCTTTAATTCCTTTCTATAATCTTCGTTTTTAAGGTGTTTCAGCTCCACGAAAGTTCTTGGCAATATTAGGATACGTTTGCATTGCATTACGTGTCACTTTCCTTTCAGCTTGTAATTTCTTTCCATGAAAATGCACATTAGTCCTCACTTGTATAAATCTCCCCTATATAATGAAGAGCAAGTGTATATGTATGTGTGTATATATATAAATACATATATTTATATGTGTGTATATATATATATGTATATACATGCATACATACATACAACATACATACATACACAAACTCACTCACAAACAAACACACACACACACACATATATATATATATATATATATATATATATATATATATATATATATTCATATATATAAATATATACACACACATATATAAATGAATACACACATATACACATATATAAATGTATACACACACATATATATATATTTATATATATACAGTATATATACAGTATATATATATATATATATATGTATATATAAATATATATACTGTATATACTGTATATTTCTTTCAGGTCACGGCAAGCGGCATTGCCAGAGGTATAACTTTGGTCTCTCCCCGTCGCTCGGGTAGGCATGAGGGGAAGCAGGAGGCTATACCCTGGTGAAAGGAGGTGCGTTTATGTGTATGTACATATCTAAATATTTAGCCGTAGATTTTGACGGGTCGCGTACACTAGTATGTAATAATCCGCCAAACGAAACTTTCACTTGGAAAACGAAACTTTCACTTGGATCATTAATCACAACGAAAGTAAAGGCCAGTTTAAGTTCGAGTAACCATCAATATTCCTTTTTATTTTCCTTTACTTTCTCTCAATCATTTTTTGTCTCTTGAAGTACTGATCAACACTTGCGTGCCACACCTTCATTTCAAGAGGATTTATTTCCTGCTCCGTACCTGTCTCCATTCCATTCGTTGTTACTCAACGTCCTAACTACGGAATATTCTACCCACCTGCTTCTAGTGCCCCGTTTCAGCTAGAAGCTTTAATGTTTCAGACTTCACTTTCAAGAAGAAGATTTGTTGGGTTAACAAATCTTTCGTGTTATCTTTCAACTCCTTTGAACATTGTCTCTTCAACTTCTACCATGCGCTCGAGTCCTTCATTTTTTCTTAAATTCTGATATTAAAATCTTTCCTCGTAGCATCAGCTCGTAAAATTACTATTCCTAACGAATATGAAATTTGCTATTCTTATTTATTACCTATCCATCAACTATCATTTTGGATTTCGATTATGTATTTATTAAGGCTTTCCTCGATTTCCTTAAGGAAAATCCTCTGGAAATTATTTATACTTACACAAACTCGTTAATATCGATCATCATTTATAATTTCCCAAAAATCAGTTAATGATGTCCCCTCTTTAAATATCTGGCTGCCCACAGTTCATTTACATCCTCTAACATTTTGCAAATTTGCTCCTTTATCTTTCCAGTCATTCCTGCTCTTCCTCATAAATCATTTTATAAAAGCATTCATATAACCCACACATAAACACTTCCATCACGCGAATTCTCCACATTTCCGGGTAACTTATATATTTAACGCCCACTTAAGTTCACCTATGCAAAGTAGAAAACCATTTCATATATACCTCAGTGCCAGTAATTATGTTTGTAAAGTAATGTTGTTTCCTTCTCACATTATCTATTTCAAAACAAGCAGAAATTAAAATACGAAATGCTTTTCATTACAACTAAAGAGAAATTGACATTAGGCATTACAATCAAGTATTGCTTACAAAATGTGTATATAAAGGACTAAAAAGCACACTTAAATTCCTTATCTTATATCCAGAACCACGTGATATAAGCTAATTCCTATCTTTATATCGCGATGTCTTCCTGCTATTCAGTTAAGTTTTTGTCGCTTTCTATACTATATTTTAAAATGGATTCTCATAAGAAAAAAAAAATAAAAGGTTTCTGAAACCGAAGACATTTTCTCGACAAGAAGGCCATCGCACCCTTTGGAAGGTTGAAAAAAAAAAATGTTAAACCCTCGATTGAAGATTGAAAAAAAAATTTCAACCCTCGATTGAAGATTGAAAAAAAAAATTTTCAACCCTCGATTGGGTTTCAACCCTCGATTGAAGATTGAAAAAAAAATTTTCAACCATCGATTGAAGGTTGAAAAAAAAATTTTCAACCCTCGATTGAAGGTTGAAAAAAAAAAAATTTTCAACCCTCGATTGAAGTTCCAAAAAAATGAGTACAAGTTGCCTTTCTTTTTCCATGATTCAGTTTCTCTTTCGGAACGTTTTAATTTATCGATTCAAGGTAACTGTAAGGACAAGTATTTGCCAGGTTTAGAGGTCACTCATGATTGGTATAAGCGAGGTTCAGGTCATTGCCCTTGGGGCACTGATCACATATATTAGAACCAGGAAATGTCTGCGGTCACTCAGCAGTAGACTTATGGTCCCTCAAAACTCCTTAATCCTACCTCACAGATTATGGACACTAATATAATTGGAGACAACTCCCGACCCATCATATGTAATTCAGGCACATTTTTACAGTCCTAGAGAACATTATTATTATTATTATTATCAGTAGTAGTAGTAGTAGTAGTAGTAGTAGTAGTAGTAGTAGCTAAGCTACAACCCTTGTTGGAAAAGCAAGCTGCTATGAGCACAAGGGCTCCAACAGGGAAAATAGCCCAGTGAGGAAAGAAAATAAGGAAATAAATAAACGATATAAGAAGTAATTAATAATTAAAATATATTTAAAAAAAACATTAACAACATTAAAACAGATATATTTTATATATCGACAATAAAGAGACTTATATCAGCCTGTTTAACATGAAAACATTTGCTGCAGTTTGAACTTTTGAAAGTTCTACTGATTCAACTACCCGATTAGGACGATCATTCCACAACTTGGTCACAGCTGGAATAAAACTTCTAGAATACTGTGTAGTATTGAGCTTCATGATGGAGAAGGCCTGATTATTGGAATTTACTGCATGCCTAGTATTACGAACAGAATGGTACTGTCCAGGAAGATCTGAATGTAAAGGATGATCAGAATCATGAAAAATCTTATGCAACAAGCATAAGGAACTAATTGAACGACGGTGCCAAGGATTAATATCTAATTCAGGAATAAGAAATTCAATAGATCGTAAATTTCTGTCCAATAAATTAAGATTGAGAATCAGCAGCTGAAGACCAGACAGGAGAACAATACTCGAAACAAGGAAGAATGAAAGAATTTAAAACACCTTTTCATTATAGATTGATCACCGAAAATCTTGAAAGACTTCTTAGCACAAATACTTATATTATATCCTTTACATGATGACTTTATCTATTGATAATTTACGAAACCTTAATGGTAAGAATTTAAAATTCCCTCAATGAAAAAAAAAAGTTATTAAGACTAAAATTAAAACTTGTTACATCAAAAACATGTTTACTTTTACCATTGTTTTTCATCATCGCTATGCTAAGTTATAATATTTCCAAGTGAAAGATTTTTATAAATAATTCATAACTGCTTGCAATGAAAACGCTCTCTCTCTCTCTCTTCTCTCTCCTCTCTCTCTCTCTCTCTCTCTCTCTCTCTCTCTCTCTCTCTCTCTCTCTCTCCTCTCTGGCAACAATAATGTCCTCACATTTGATCTTCAGCTTTTGCGAAATAAATTGCATTTTGTTTTACTGAATATATTTATGTTTAGATAACTATAATTTCTTTTACTTAAGCCGAAACTGCTTTATAGCTGTATAAAACACATAAATCTTCCAGAGTAGCAATTTCAGTTATCTTAAGATAATCTAAGTTATTTTTCATGTCTTGGATTATTTGCTATAAAACATGACATTTTTAAAAAATAATGGTTATTTTACGTCTTATTTATAATAGTTTTTATTGTCATAATGATTAAAAAATTCTTTGAGATTAAAGAATGAACCTCGTATGGCGGGGTGGGGGGGGGGGATTTGAACAAGATGATGACTACCATCAAGACTTCTATCTAACGAAGGAATTCACAAGTATTAATGGCACGAGAGAGAGAGAGAGAGAGAGAGAGAGAGAGAGAGAGAGAGAGAGAGAGAGAGAGAGATGAAACATTAATTTGAATAAAAACGCAATTTCATTCAACCTCTAAAGGCAAAGAGTCATGTTTGTATGACTCGACACTACTCTTCCCTTGTTTTTATGCTGAGATACCCCAAGGACGAGTCTCTCTCTCTCTCTCTCTCCTCTGTCTCTCTTACTGCTCATCCTCTCTCTCTCTCTCTCTCTCTCTCTCATCTCTCTCTCTCTCTAAAAATAATTTAGATTTAATTCCTATTTCAACTAAGGTTCTTTATTTGCTAATCTAAAATTTATCTGTAGTTGTACGTTGAGGATTTCTCTCTCTCTCTCATCTCTTCTCACTCTCTCTCCTCTCTCTCTCTCTCTCTCTCCTCTCTCTCCTCTCCTTCTCTCTCTCTCTCTCTCTCACCTCTCTCTCTCTCTCTCTCTAAAAAAAAATC
>NC_090750.1:66557717-66565217 GCF_036898095.1 Palaemon carinicauda | reverse complement strand
GAGAGAGAGAGAGAGAGAGAGAGAGAGAGAGAGAGAGAGAGAGAGAGAGAGAGAGAGAGAAAATAAATCAATATGACTTTAAAAGAGGAACGGATCCGAATTTAAAGTAAATACAATTTAGACTTACATTTTGAATCTAAATTAAATTAAGTTTAAAATTAAACTGAAACTCGATAGTTTCTCGTGTCCGCATCCTCACCATCCTTATGAGCTAGGGATAAGGGGTTTGGGGGAGTCATTTGCAGCCATTACTTGGCTCTCCCTGGTCCTTGTTTGGGTGGAGAGGGGACTTGGGCGCTGATAATTTTTCCTTTGCCTACAAATACACAGGATAGTCTGGCCTATTCCTTCCACATTCTTCTGTTCTCATACACCTGACAACACTGAGATTAGCAAAAAAAAAAAAACTATATGGTAAGCAGTTCTTCTAGGAGGACAATCTAAAAGAAAACAAAAATTGTAATAGTGCCATAGCCTCTATACCATGGTCTTCCACTGTCTTATGGTAGAGTTCTCTTGCATGAGGGTAAACTCAGGTACACTACCCTATATTATTTCTCTTTCGATTTTTTTTAAGTTTTTATAGTATATTAATGTTGTAACTGTTCGTAAAGTATTAATATTTAAGTTTTTCATTACTTATTTTGAAGTTTACTTATTTTTTTATTTCCTTTACTTGCCAGGTTATTTTCCCTGTTGGAGCCCTTGGGCTAATAGCATTTATATTTTTCCCACTAGGGTTGGAGCTTAGCTAATAACAATATTACATGATCACTTTCTAGGCCTTAGGCATTGTTCTCCTAGGGCATAGCTGTCCCTTGCCTCAGCCATTCACGAGTCACCTTTAAACCTTTAAGCTTATGAAATTCTGGAAGGATTTCTAAAGAGGGGGGGGGGATTCATCTGTAAAGGCATAATACAAAATTTTTCACATTTGTTTTACCTTGAAATCTTCGTCAATCGGCGATATGTATTATCGACGTTTTTGTAAACCTCTGTACCATGGTCTTTCACTGGCATGGGGTAGAGTTCTCTTACTTGAGGGTACACTCGGCACAATATTCTATCTTATTTCTCTTCCTCTTCTTTTTTTTTTAGGTTTTTATAGTTTATATATGTTTATGAAATATTTATTTTGATGCTTGTTACTGTTGTTAAAATATTTTATATTAATTGTTAATTAATCTTCTTGTAGTCTCCTTATTTCCTTTCCTCACTGGGCTATTTTCCCCATTGGAGCCTTCGGGCTTATCGAGTTCTGCTTTTCCAAATAGGGTTGAAGCTTAGCAAGTAATAATAATAATAATAATACTAATAATAATAATAATAATAATAATAGAGAAACAAACATAAACTAAGTAATTTCGTATTTGTTTCTTTTCTTTATGCATCATCACATTTTCTTTTAAGGTCCTGTACAATAGATTTTTAAAATGATGTATAAATATTTTCTTAATGAAAAAAAGTAATTTC
The DNA here is from genome assembly GCF_036898095.1 of Palaemon carinicauda. NCBI lineage: Eukaryota > Metazoa > Arthropoda > Malacostraca > Decapoda > Palaemonidae > Palaemon > Palaemon carinicauda. Next base: position 66,563,744 of record NC_090750.1, on the reverse strand, counting down.
GATTTCCTATGAATAAAAGTGAATACTAATTTTCAGGTTGTTTTCACAATAACATTTTAGGTTATTCTTCATCTAAATGAAATCAATTATGAATGACGACTCGTTTGATATGAATGTTTTTATTTCTATGGAAAAATATGTGTTCAGAATTTCTATGAATAAAATGAATGCTAATTTCCTAGCCTTTTTCATGATTTACTTCAGATCCTGATTATTATGTAAAGGGGAAATATATTTTATCATCATCAGGTCCTGCTATATATAGAAAGCTGGAATATATTTCTGAATTCGAAATAATTATATTCATATTGAAATATATTTATTTTGGGTATACTCTTCGCACTCCCCAAGAGAGATTAGTTCACCAAACGTTCAGCTGGGTTCCACAAAGCACTAGAAGAGTTGGAAGACCCAGCCCTACATGGCTGAGGACTATGAAGCGTCAAGTAGGAGATGATGAATGAAGTATTGAATTAAAAGCTAAAGATAGAGACGACTGGCGAAATCTGGACGAGGCCCTTTATGTCAATCGGGGTAGTAGATGATGATAATGATGATTTTTTTTTCAATTATGAAAGCAGCAACTTTCCAGAAGTTCTGGCAAAAATTTCGACTTAAAATATGATCCCTAAATATTTCCTTAAACATTGCTGCAACTCAATTTGTGTTTTCCTTCACGTAACCTGCTTGTTGTGTTCCATTTGCACACACACACACACACACACACACACACACACACATATATATATATATATATATATATATATATATATATATATATATATATATATATATATATATATATATATAATGAAAGGGTGATTCGTATTTACTTTTAAGATCAAATTTAATTATCACTCATCTGATTACCACATTTACTTGAAAATTTTTGCAACATTAATTACGTGGAATAAATTTGGTTTTTAATTCCGTAACCACAATAACAACAAAAACAAGGTTAATAAAAAATATGAACAAAAACAACCATAAAATAAAAACAAGTAAATAAACAAATAATAATAATAATAATAATAATAATAATAATAATAATAATATATATATAAGGATCACAAACCCAATCAACACAAACCGCATAATAATAATAATAATAATAATAATAATAATAATAATAATAACAACAACAAAAACAAGGTTAATAAAAAATAGGAACAAAAACAACCACAAAATCAAAACAAATAAATAAGCAAATGATAACAATAACAATAATAATAATAATAATAATAATATATAAGGATCATAAACCCAATCAACACAAATCGCATAATAATAATAATAATAATAATAATAATAATATTAATAATAATAATAATAATAATAATAATAAAAATAATAATAAAAATAATAATAATAAATGATATAAGATCACAAACCCTATCAACACAAATCGTATCATTCAATTTCACTGAAAATGTCGCAGTATCAATCAGCAACAACATTCGAGTTCTCTATCGCTGCATTTCATAAATTACGAATGACTGATAAACCTTATCCTATAAAGTTGATAAACAGTTGATAAACTTCCTAAATAAATCAGTAAATGATGACAGAGTGATCAAGTTTTTCGTTTACACAGTCAGTGAACAATGATATTTATTCTCCTTGTCATTTAAATTCACAAGTATTAGAGAAAAAGCAAAAGTGACAGGAAAAAGGGGGAAAAAGGGAAAGATCGGTTGTGTATTCGCTCATCTGATTAAACTGGAGTATCCAAACTAATGATCACTGAATCTTCATTAATTGAATTCGAAAAAAAATAATCATTAAATCTTCATTAACTGAAGTCGAAAAAAAATAATCATTAAATCTTCGTTAACTGAATTCGAAAAAAAAATAATCATTAAATCTTCATTAACTGAATTCGAAAAAAATAATAATTAAATCTTCATTAATTGAATTCGAAAAAAAATCATTAAATCTTCATTAACTGAATTCGAAAAAAATAATCATTAAATCTTCATGAACTGAATTCGAAAAAAATAATCATTAAATCTTCATTAACTGAATTCGAAAAAAAAATATTCATTAAATCTTCATTAACTGAATTCGAAAAAAATAATCGTTAAATCTTCATTAATCTTTTCAGTTTACTTTGGGATTTCAAAGTCTGACTTTAAAGATAGAAAAATAAAAGTCTCTCCATTAGAGGGTATAATTAAATCATTATCCATATTTACTACATATTTACTACCTTTTCATCTTACAATTAATAAGATTCCAGCGGAAACAAATTCTTACGAGGCGAATAACGCCAGGGGAAAAAATAACGTAATGATATTAAAAAGAGAAATGATCTTTGGGGTCGGTATCAAGCTCGCCCGTGAGATTCATAAATCACTCGAAGCAAAATAAGCGAATCATTGGGTCCAATCACTCTCCTCCCTCGAGTTAATTAAAGGTAAATCTCGGGTAAACGCGTTTCTCAAACGAAATTTAGGGCCGTAATACATCGCCTGTGATTCATTCCGGTATCTTTTTCTTGGGGGGTTGGGAGTACTGGGCAGGGGAAGGGTCATTGCATACCCCCCCCCTAGATTGCAATCAATACAGGGATATACAGATCTATTAAGGGGAGGATTTGGCCGTCAACTTCATTTACTTTGGTTACTGATTATTTGTTTGACATTGTTGCGTTAATGGAAATTTGTATTACATTGTGTATTACATAATATGTACGTCTATTAAGACATACATATAGACAGACGCACACATAGACGTGTGCAAGTACACACATGAATAGTATATATATATATATATATATATATATATATATATATATATATATATATATATATATATACATACGCATTATATATAAAAAAGGAGAGAGAGAGAGAGAGAGAGAGAGAGAGAGAGAGAGAGAGAGAGAGAGAGAGAGAGAGAGAGAGAGAGAGAGAAATTCATACTGAAAATACATACTTGTATATTCAGGCAAAGGAAAGTTAAATTATATCTGGATCGTTTCTATTACATAAAAGACTTAAAATATAACAAGCAAAAGTGTGAATAAGCATTATCACAAACTATTTTACCTCTTAAGTTTTACCTTTGTCGTGTTAGACGTTAAAGAAAACCTTTTAACTAATTTCTGAACTTTGAGCATTCTTGTTAAGCATTCCCTTTGTCAGTGAATTCAAAGATTGATATAGAAACAAAGGGAAATATATATGACTGTGCGATTAAGCAAAGATATAAATACCTAAGACTTGGAGAGACGTTGATCCGAAGAATGTTCCGACCTAAGTTTGAGCACCAATGACCTCATAGTTCCCATCCAAGATAACGAACATTTGAACAAGAAAGATAAGAAGTCTGTCTTATAAAAAAAAATCTGCAAGCTCTGCAATTTTTACTTGACTTTAAGATTCCTCAGAACTGTTTTGATGACTAAATTATCTAGTTATCTACCCTATTTCACTCCTTACTTTTATCTTCTTCCTCACCGTTATCCCTACATTAAGGGGTCGGTTGCTTGACGTGATAGAATCAGACGTGGTTTTTATTATTTGGCAGTAGGTTTTTACGATCGCATGCCCTTACAATTGTGACGGGCCGAGAGAAGGTTGTGACTCAAAGGCAGGATGAAAGCAACTGAGTGAGTTTATTATAGAACACTCTCCTTTATATACAAAAGCTAAAGGCAACCATAACTTTCATGTTCAAAATCGACACCGTTACCGGTGAGAAAAACAGACATGTTTATTCAGGCTCTTTTTAGTGGGAGGGAAGAGCGAAGATACAAGCATAATATATACACAAAATGAACTATGTACGATCGTGTGACACATGGTTGGTACACAATCATCAACCACAGTTATTGGCGGTGGGCCTAATCTTTTGACTAAATAGTCCACCTTTCACTAAATTGTCCAACTGCTAGGCAGCGGATTCCAGAGTTATTGGAAACGGGCCTAACCTTTTGCTAAAAAAGCAAGACCACAAGGCAGCAGCTGTCCCTTTAGTCGCTTTCTACGACGTACAGGACACACGGTAGTAGTATTTTTACCTCCCTAACGCAGGGCTAACACTAATTACTTTTACATGCGGTGTCAATTTGCAACCAGACACTAATATAATAATCCTCATTTTAGTCATAATTACTCCTATACCGAAGAATCCACGAGGGAATCACCATTATTGGAGGGAGGCACTTCCCTTGACAAAATCTAGATAAGGTTTACATAATTAAAAGCTTTTCCCTTCCTTCCGGAATTCGATATTATAACAAGGGCAAGAATTCCCTGAAGACTGAGTTTTACCGATCTCCCTCCTGCATAAGTTGAGAGAGAGAGAGAGAGAGAGAGAGAGAGAGAGAGAGATGAGAGAGAGAGAGAGAGAGAGAGAGAGAGAATACATTCTTTCCTAGGAGGAGATTTGTCAGGTCTGTGCTATGAGCCACAACTGTCTCCCTGCAACGTCCGATATGTTTCAGTCGAGGAAACGTCTTAGACAAACGTAGTTCATCTTCTCCGATTGTTTTGTTCTGACGTCTTCATTTCGGCGGCTGTTAACTTTAGCGCCCTATTGAAAATTAATTATGTTCGGTGATTGGTTTGGTATCTCAGTGCTCCACTACGGGGCCATAAGGGGGAATAAAGGACCTGAGAGAGAGAGAGAGAGAGAGAGAGAGAGAGAGAGAGAGAGAGAGAGAGAGAGAGAGAGAGAGAGAATACGAGTATAATTTGTCAAGAAGCAAGAATTATTGTGTTACTAAGGACACTATATTATTTTGAATCAAGTGGAATTTTCACATAATTTTATTTACCAAAGAGATGATATAAATACTAAATTAATCATCTAGATTCGTTTAATAAATTCTGCGCAAGTTTAGGTAAATGAGATTTGAAAAGGAAAATTCAGTAACTAGTTCACCTCCGAATCTATTATGAATTCGGACATCTATTCTCTATCGTAGATAGAAAACTGCCAAATTCCCAACTTCTCATTATCTGACATCTGGGACTAACTATTAAATCTTGGCTATAGTCCATTTCTTTTAGCGATGCATATTTGCACCGACTCGCGGCGGTGCCCTTTTAGCTCGGAAAAGTTTCCTGATCGCTGATTGGTTAGAATTATCTTGTCCAACCAATCAGCGATCCGGAAACTTTTCCGAGCTAAAAAGGCACCGCCGCGAGTCAGTGCAAATATGCATCGCTAAAAGAAATGGACTATAGGTGTTGCAATATGCGATTCTTCCATCCAAATTTCATTATATCTACTAAATTAAAATTCATATAAAATTTTATACTTGATTACAGAAGTAATAGACACTGAAAACTCGAAAGAATGTCAAGATATGCTATTACTAAATTGTTGGAAAGAAATTCTCGTGCAATTGGACTAATATAAAAATTTAATATTTGTATAATTAAACTGTAAGAAGATCACGTAAGTTGCAAGAATTATTATTATTATTATTATTATTATTATTATTATTACTAGCCAAGCTACAACACTAGTTGGAAAAGCAAAATGCTATAAGCCCAAGGGCCCCAACAGGGAAAAATAGCCCAGTGAGGAAAAGAAATGAGGAAATAAATAAATGATGAGAACAAATTAACAATAAATCATTCTACAAACAGTAACAACGTCAAAACAGGTATGTCATATAAACTATAAAAAGACTTATGTCAGCTTGTTCAACATTTGCTGCAACTTTGAACTTTTGAAGTTCTACCGATTCAAAATGCAAAACTGAATTAGTACAAGTTGAGACAATTCATTAAACATACATTATTATTATTATCATTATTACTATCCAAGCTACAACCCTAGTTGGAAAAGATGCTATAAGCCCAGGGGCTCCAACAGGGAAAAATAGCCCAGTGAGGAAAGGAAATAAGGAAATAAATAAATGCAGGTGGTGGATAGTTACCTGAAAATAAGGGTTTCCACTTGACTTATAATCAAATAACCATTTAAGTGAAACGAGTACCAGAGTGAAGAAGAGTCACTTATGTGTTGATTATATTAAAGGTATTGATTACAGATCCTGTATGACTGGAC
>NC_090750.1:66544717-66549717 GCF_036898095.1 Palaemon carinicauda | reverse complement strand
ACTGTCAATCACACTGATTAGACAACTGCTACTTCACGACATTCTCAATTTAATTAAATATTATATTTATGAGAACGGTTTTATTTTGAGTTAATTCTGCTGCTCATATTCATAATTAGATTATTATCTAACAGTTAATGTAATTTTCCTTATTAGGATAAACGAAAATGAGTTGGTCTGTCATCCCATTATTTATTGATAAAGGTGTATGACATAGTAGGTTGGCCAAGGCACCAGCCGCCCGTTGAAATACTACCGCCAGAGAGTTATGGGGTCCTTTGACTGGCCAGACAGTACTACGTTGGATCCTTCTCTTTGGTTACGGTTCTTTCTCTTTGCCTACACATACGCCGAATAGTCTGGCCTATTCTTAACAGATTCTCCTCTGTCCTCACACACCTGACAACACTGAGGTTACTAAACAATTCTTCTTCGCTCAAGGGGTTAACTACTGCACTGTATTTGTTCTGTGGCTACTTTCCTCTTAGTAAGGGTAGAAGAGACTCTTTAGCTATGGTAAGCAGCTCTTCTAGGAGAAGGACACTCCAAAATCAAAACCATTGTTCTCTAGTCTTGGGTAGTGCCATAGCCTCTGTACCATGGTCTTCCACTGTCTTGGGTTAGAGTTCTCTTGCTTGAGGGTACAATCAGGCACACTATTCTATTTAATTTCTCTTCCTCTTGTTTTGTTAAAGTTTTCCTAGTTTATATAGGAAATATTTATTTTAATGTTACTCTTCTTAAAATATTTTATTTTTCCTTCTTTCCTTTCCTTACTGGGCTATTTTCCCTGTTGGGGCCCCTGGGCTTATAGCATTTTGCTTTTCCAGCTAGGGTTGTAGCTTAGCAAATAATAATAATAATAATAATAATAATAATAATAATAACTATCATCCTTAATTTTGCTCTCTAATCATCATTAGTGAAATCTGAAATCTTCAGCTGAGAAACACCAACTTTCCTTCCTAAGTTGTAAGGAATCGAACGTCTTGATGATTAATTAGTAGTTTGCAACTTCCCAATGCTCTTTCTGAACCAATTTCATTCCCAACTTCCTTCATAAAACGAGTTTGTAGGTTTTTCTTTTTTGTGTCAGTCTGTCTGTCTGTTTGTTAAGATTGCTTTACCTTATGTAAGACACGGGCTCTTGCGTTGGCATCCCGTAAGTGTGTCAGTCCAAAATATATTTATGGAAAGCTTTTGTCTACTTGCTATTCCACAATCCTGAGTATTGCTTAGATTTGAATTCACTTTTACTGCGGTAGTGTATTTCTTTCGTTCTTTTGATTATTGTGATTTTATTCTTTCAATTTTTAAAGTCATATGTTTTTATCAGATCCTCATAAAATTTTACTAGAAAGTAGACCTATAAGTTTCTTCCGATCATTTGACTCAAAAAGGGTTATGAACCTAACGTCTTTTCAAGGTTACGAGATAAAAAGATGAAAATCATAAAAACCGTATGAGGATATTTCTTTATTTAAAATAGTTTCAAACAATGAAATTATTATTTTAGGTGTTTATCATTGTCAAATTATATGTATATTGAAAGATTTTGAACCTCTCTCGCATAAAAGCTGTATTGCTTAGAGTTTAAATTCCGATTTCCCGAGTTATCAGAGATACGGTAAAAACGTGAACGTTACTCCTTGTGACATTCGACAACGTTAGCTTCAGCTCTGAAATGAAAAGAATATCAGTTTTATCCGAACTGGATTTCGGAAGAACTTGTAAAAAGTGAGACGTACGTCAGGTGACTGAAGCTGGATTACACTTGAGATTTCAATTTGTCGTTGTGGCTGTCGTAGTTGAAAGGATAACTCTATCTTTTTATCCGCTTCCAGCAGAGAAGGAAATAGGAAAACAAAATCTTGTATGATATATCAGTAGGCTTTCATTATAATTCGACTGATAGTGGTTAGAAGATTTAAAAGGTGCGCTCTTACAAAATTAATTTTTGTTTTACTAAAAAATGGGGTAAAACGAATGAACACTTATAATTGAATTCAATAAAATTTTCAGAGATTTAATTGTTTTAAATTGTCACAAAATAAATTTTGTAAATTGAAGGTTCTTTTGAAGTATCATTAACACATAGGCACTTTATATTTTTTTTTTATTCATACACTCGCATAGTGTTTCTGTTTTCGCATTTGTACATTTTAAGTGTATTATCAGAAATAAGAAAGAAAAAAGAGATTTATATTAACTGAAATAAGAAAGAAAAAAGAGATTTACATTAACTGAAATAAGAAAGAAAAAAGATATTTTCGATCTAGTAATAACTCAAAGAAGAATAATTATCTTCCTCCTGAATTTTTATTTATCAAACCTTTTTACTTTATCTTCTGAAGGAATATGAATTGGTCAAATATTTTGCTGCACTTCCGATCGAGATGCGCTTCTTGGTAATATGTGAAATTGTTTGCAATCCAAAATGTTATGAAAACTGACGAAAATATTTATTGAATATATTCCTTCAGATGAAATAAATATCAAATGAAAACAAGATTTATAGTGGTCGTTCTGGGAAAAGGGCCTTGGCTTTGTTGTAAATGTTCGATGACGTTGATAACCATTTTTTTTTTTTTTTTTTTTATTATTTACGTATCTTTTAGGTTGTTTTTTCTTCTGTTTCTATTAATCTGTGCTTTCGTTAGTGAGAAGCTGTTTTTTATTTTCTTATTTTAGTTTTTGGATTTAAGGGTCATAAATATCTTTTTTTTTTCTTTTTTGGAGTTTGATTGATAAGTATCATTTTTTTCTACCATTTTTAATTATCTGTAGATATTTTTTCTTATTTTAGGTTTGGATTTAAGGGTCATAAATATCTTTTATTTCTGGGTTTTGATTTATAAGTATCTTTTTTCCTGTTTTTAATTATCTGTGTTTTCGTTAGTAAGTAGCTATTTTTACGTTACTTATTTTAGATTTGGATTTAAGGTACATAAATATCTTTTATTTTTGGGTTTTGATTTATAAGTATCTTTTTTACCTGTTTTTAATTTTCTATGCTTTCGTTAGTAAGTAGATATTTTAATGTTTCTTATTTTAGATTTGGATTTAAGGTTCATAAATATTTTCTTGGAGTTTGATTTTAACGCACAATTCCTTATTTATTTTGCCTCTACGATTCTCAATTCTGAAACACGTAGCATAAAAGGAAAAGGAACGTTTATTATTATTATTATTACTATCCAAGCTACAACCCTAGTTGGAAAAGCAAGATGCTATGAGCCCAGGGGCTCCAACAGGGAAAAATAGCCCAGTGAGGAAAGGAAATAAGGAAATAAATAAATGAAGAGAAGAAATTAACAATAATGTGTATTTACTTGGTATGCTATTTCTCGTTGATTTTGCTATATCATCATAAATAGCGTGTTAACAGTATGGGATGAAGCTTTCTTCGTGTCCGAAGTTAATTGAAATATGCAACCTAAATATCGAGTCCCAAAGCAAGTGGTCTTGAGAACAGCGCGTGATTTACATCATGAATAAAATAGTCCATGTAATAACCACTGTCACGGAAGGTTCTTCTTTATATAAGATTACCTTCTCATTGAAATTCCTGTCTATCAAGTTAATTATTTATTATAGCATTTTCTGTTCATAAATTTTGCATGACATTTTTATTTGAGTTTTTTTTTTTTTTTTTTTTTTTTTTTTTTTTTTTTTTTTTTTTTTTTTTTTTGCGAGTTTCAGACTTTATATGCATTGGATGTATATGCAACTTTCTGATTAAAGGCTAAAGGTTAAAGGTGTCTGGTTTCAGTTCCATCAGAATAGATGCTCACCAGAACGTCAGCCGGGCAAGCCCAACCCCCCACTGTGGTGCCCTACCACAGCAGTAGCCTCCCCAGTAAACAGCATAAACTCACGGCCCTGGGCGGGGATCGATCTCTTGCCACGCGAATGCGAGGCAAACACGTTACCACTGAGAATATTTGGAGGATAAATGTCCCTGAAGGCATTGCTTCTACCATTCACTCATTAACAAAATTGGGATTTGATTCGCCTGTATAATGTGCGAAATGGTTTTGGACGTAAATATTAACGAAAATCATGAAAAATGTATTAAAGAATGTATTCACCATTACGGGCTGGATTATTTTCCTGAAATAATTATTGAAGAAAACAATTAAATACTAATTAATTACTCCTTTTGGTTTGTATTTAAGGACCAGGAATAATTTACGCTGTTTCAAAGTTTGAACGAGTGCAATGTCGGTTAATTAAGTAAAATGTTTCGATTCTGTTAATCTCAACTTGGGATAAAGTGGCGAGCTGAAATTCTATTGTACTTTCAATTAAGAGGCTGAGAGAGGAATTAACCCTTTTACTCCCAGGCTATTTGTAACTTTCCAACCCTTAACCCGCAGGCATTTTTTTAAGCACATTTTGCTATATATATTTTTTTAAATTGCTCTAACAGCCTTAATTTTCGTCATAGAGAGGTCAGGGTGGTCTCATTCTTTTGGAAAATGCTTGAAGTTTCTCATAAAGTTATTAAAAATATGCAAAATAAAATGTAAATCGCAGTTTTTTGCAAGGACGTACCAGTACGTCTATGGGGGTAAAGGGATGAGTTTTGTGAAACGTACCAGTACGTCCAATGGGGGTAAAAGGGTTAAGCTAATTTAACACCAAAGTTTTTCGTCTATTGATAGAACGGAATAAGGAAAACATACTGTGTTTGTTCAATGTAGATTACTCGAGGCCTCAAGCAGTAATTCCTCCTAGACGGTGCACAAACAGGATGCTGATTAAATACCTCTGTCTGTCAAACCTATTGCATACTATCAAATCTGGAGGGCCTCGACGAGGTAATCCTCCTCTCTCCTGGGTGAAACCATTCATGAGACTCTCTCTCTCTCTCTCTCTCTCTCTCTCTCTCTCTCTCTCTCTCTCTCTCTCTCTCTCTCTCTCTCTCTCCAATATGCATATGAAGTATCCGCGGATACTAAAAAGTTTTTGAGACATCCAAAATCCTTTTAACTTCT
>NC_090750.1:66534717-66539717 GCF_036898095.1 Palaemon carinicauda | reverse complement strand
TTGAAGTAGCGAAGTTTTTAAGGGAGTGCCATCTGAATAGGGGATTTAAAGGTGTTAATAATATGACTTTCAATTTCCTTAGTGTGTGTCAATAATATGACTTTTAATTTCCGTAGAGTCATTCACTTGAAAACCGGTATTGATGGATGCTGTAGCTAAAATCTCAGTTATATAAAAGCTTTCGTAATCAAAGATAGACTGGCAATGAAAAAATAAACAATCAAAATTCTAAATATATATCCAAGGAGTTCAAATTAGTTATTTGCAATTTCTGGGAACGATGGTAGGATGTAGTGTGGGCTACAATTATCTCAAACTGTAGCACAGCTGCCGCACACTGTAATTTCCCATTATCTAAACCATTTATGTCTAAATACAGAACGATAATAAGTACTGATTTTAAGAGAAAACTCACCAAATGTGATTTAGAAATTGTGAAAAAAATTCACCTGCAATTTTTGCTTCCAAACCGTCCATGATTTATGACGAGCGAAAAAAAGATTTGGTGAAAAATGGTTTATAATGAAAGGTTATCTGAGAGGTGAACGGCAATCGAAGAAGGACTCCCTGAAATCCTAACTTTGCTTTGTCTTAAACGTTTCTGTATATATACATATTTTTTTTCGATAAAGAATGCCGATAAATAGTAGGTATATTGAATCTAGATGCATGCAGGAGACTTACAACAAATATGATGTAGATTAGTAGAGGTTGTTCACCTTTGCTCTGCAGTTTATTTTTGATAGTACAGAAACAATTAGAAAACCTTGATTGTAATGAACAAAGCAACGGCAACAACAGAGAGAGAGAGAGAGAGTGAGATTGTTACAAAACAATAGAAATTCAAGACATACCTTGATCGGATAGTTTATATTTATTGCAAAAATAGAAGAATGGAATAGAATTTGCATGATCAAAGAAGCAAAACCAAAAGAAATCTTTTATTTTAGTTATTTCTGATATTACTAGTTACTTCTAATAAAAAGAAAATAGGATGTTAGATTACTTACAAATCTCAGCATATAAGCGAAGCTCTGCTTGTTTACTTAAGCTTTTTACTGCTACTATAAAAGCTTCGTGCTTATATGTGTTTGTTTTTAGGTCTTTCTGGAAAAGACATTTCACACATTTGATAGACATAAATATTCGCGAGGAATGACCAATAAAATTATTGTTTAGGATACATTTTCTTTGTAGTTTTGCATTTTTTTGTGGGGGGGGGGGGTCGGACATTACATTTCCTCTTCCTGCAGCTTTTAAGGTAGCTTCAGAGCCGTAAAGGCAAAGAGAAAAAGATAGAGAAAGGTTTAAAAGTCATAGTTATCAAAGGATGGACCAAAAAGCCATTTGCATTTGTAAAAGTAACTTTTAGTCAATTCTTGGTTACAAATACATATAAAAGTCTATATATATATATATATATATATATATATATATATATATATATATATATATATATATATATATATATATATATATATATATAGATATATATAGAATGCACATAGGGTTCATCAGCATTGCGTCACCCCTACAGCAGACATTGAGCCGTTCATCTCTAGCTTGCAAGCACTTACCAGATATTAGGGTCCTTCTTTCCAGTACCTTATTCACAAACTTTGTTACGGCCCTTCTAAATTTGCATTGTCTCATCTCTCCTTAAACATTCGAATCATGAGCTCCATTCACCAACTAATTGGCTTTTCTTCCTATGCCCATAAACGACACAAAGACTGTATCTCAACAACTTCCACACTTTTTTTTTTTCAATTACATTCAACATCCACACATCACTTCCATGCGAAGAGTTAGCAGAACAATCCCTTTATACATTCCACCCATTGCCTCCACATACAATCCAAGTCTCTTCACTATATTTTGCACTCTCCCTACTACCTTTCTTACCTATTTTCTCATACCCGCCGGCATTCGTCGTTGTCTACAAATATTCAAATTATTTTCTATTTACATTCACCGTCTTATAGTACAAATCTAGCTCAAAATTACTGTCAAATTTTGATTACCCAGATACAATGCCTTGAATTCATGGTATCTTTTATATCCAAAGATGGATATAATTATTATTTAAACCATCGTCTAAAGCTTAGCTTAAATAAATAGCATGTCTAATAGAAACTATAATCGTTAATATCTATGCCTCTACTTAGTTCATTAATAAGTCTCCTGAAATGAGCAGTGGAGTGCCAAAACGCCATGTGTCCAGAGTAGTTTTTTTTTTCTTATTTACCTTATTCAATAAAAGCAGATTCACGTTGTCTTCTATTTTATTCATACCTGTCTCTTATTATGTAGAAGACTGTTTAGCCGGTTAATAGTCTATTTGTCTCGTTTCATATTAGTAGGTGCATATTATGATTCAATTTAATATTTGAGATTCGTGACATATAGCCTTGCTCTGGGGCCTGTAAGGCCATTCAGCGCCCAAGTGCCACTGGGGAAATATCGAGCGGTTGCATTCAGAAGTAAAAGTTAGAAGTTGAACAGCAAGGAGAAAGATAAGTAAGAAGAACGGAGGGAGAGTGGAGTTATATACATCCGGTGCAGCTAGGAATGCCTACAGTGCACCCCGCGAGGTGCACAGACTGCACTATCCCCGTACGTGAATGCGTATCAAGAAATAATGTCAATATTAATCAAAGACTACCGCCATCATTCTTTATTTGCGTTGCCTTTTGCTTGATGATTAAGATAACCCATTACGCAAATACAAGACGTAATGAGTGCAATTCATCAATAAACGATTACAACGAAACAAGTCTTCTCTATTTTTGTAAACTGCCGTCATTAACTTTGCATATTATCTTTCTCATGAGTAAACATGTGCATGAGATGATCAGTAATTTGCAGCGCTCATTTCATACTAATGAGCTTTAAGCTTACTTCATGAAGTTTTACTCAGATAAATGACTTAAAATTAGTCTAGTCTAAAAAAAAATATGGTTTAGTGCGTTTTATGTTTATAAGTATATTAACGTAAAGCCGTTAAAACTTATATAGGACTGACCTTAACTTTTTTTTTATTTAAAAAGGATAATTCTATATTGCATATAGATAGCTTAGAGGATCAGAAACATTTAATGCCCGACATATTTCTATCCCGGATAATTTCTAGCTATAAAAATCAATCAGGTGTTCTATTGAAAACAGTTAATCTTTTTAGCATTACAATGCTTAAAAGCATAAGCGAAAATATAACTAAATTCATCTCTGAGTTAATCTTTCTAGCATCGCAATGCTTAAAAGCATAAGCGAAAATATAACTAAATTCATCTCTGAATGGGAAATGACGCGTATGGTTAGATAGATTAAGAACTTCTCTTACTGGAGACTCTCCATCTTAAGACAAATTTTATTATCGCCGTAAGTACGAAGACCGATAAAAATGTATAATTCTGTTTTTTTTTTTTTTTTTTTTTTTTTTTTTTTTTTTTTTTTTTTTCTTGTAGTTGGAACCGAAATTGCTGCCATAAAACATGCAACACATTTTCGAGAGTACCTTAAGGGTGGCCATCTGTTTCTTAGTAATGGCTTTCTAAAAACGATTAATTCGTTGTCTGTAATACACCTTTGAATAACTGTAAAGATGGGATATTACACCATGCGTTTTTCACTAACAGATAATTAAAAATTGTAAGGGCAACATATTAAAATATTCCAGCTTTAAACTATGCAGAACGACACACAAACACATACACCCACATATATATCATATATATATATATATATATATATATATATATATATATATATATATATATATATATATATATATATATATATATATATATATATATATATATATATATATACACATACACAAGTATGTATAGTTGTATATTTGCATATATGTACATATACTGTAAATTTATGATAAAATCTAAGCAAAATATTTCAAATAAACTACAAATTTACCTTCACTTGCTACACTATAAATATACATATATAGATACTGTATATGTATATATATATATATATATATATATATATATATATATATATATATATATATATATATATATAAAAGTTTCACTGACCAAATTTTCATTTTAAGACATGTGGTACAGCAATGTGTAACACGAAAATTCACTTTCGATGGCATTTGTGGACTATGAAAAAGCCTTTGATAGTATGCACCGGCCAATTTTGTGGAGAGTCCTGCGTTATTATGGAGTTCCTCTTAAATATTTAAATTCTATTAAGTATGTTCCTGAGCATAGCAAATCAAATGAATTTCCAGTGAATAGTGGAGTACTCCAAGGGAATGTGTTACCTATGTTGTTTATCCTCCTCATGGATTTTGTAATGCAGAGAACAGTTGGGGATGGTGGAGAAGGATTGAACTGGATTAGTAACAGGGAAATAGCTGTCCTTATTAGCAGAACACCACAAATTTTGCAATGCTTGCTTACCAGAATGCATGAAATATCACATGAGTTTGGACTCAAGATAAATAGAAGAAAGATGGAGATGATGGGAACGGAATATCATTGGAAGGAGAAAGGATTAATGAGGCGGAATCATTTGAATATTTAAGAGCCATGATCTCTAATACAGGATCTTTAGAATTGCAGTTTAATGAATGATTGAATAAAGCAAAACAGAAATGGCTAGGTTAAGAAAAAATTGGAAATCAAATCGCCTGAAATTACGGATAAAAATCAGGTTATATAAAAATCAGGTTATATATCAGTTTAGTGATATCGGTGTTACTGTTTGGACACAAGTCATGATATAACAATGAAACAATATCCAACAGATTTTGTAGATTTCAGAACCAAGCCCTCAGAAGAATATTGGGAGTTCAATGGCTGGACAGGATTAGAAATGAAACTATAACAGAGATTATTCGAGTGCCAAATGTGGATGAGATCATGGTGAGGGGTTGATGGAGATGGTTTGGGCACGCTCTTCGCACTCACCATGAGAGACTAGTTCACCAAATTTTCAACAGGGCTCCACAAGGCACTAGAAGATTTGGA
>NC_090750.1:66514717-66527217 GCF_036898095.1 Palaemon carinicauda | reverse complement strand
GCTTGCCGACCAGGGTTCGATTCCCGGCCGGAGCCAAGCTCTTGTCTTTGTGAGATTTCGCCTGGGGCTCTGATCCCGAGGTCGTTAAGAGAATCCAGACATTAATATATCAAAATATATATGGCTTATTTGAATATGAAAAACACGTAAAAATGTGCAAAAATTTATCATATGTATATATATATATATATATACTGTATATATATATATATACACATATATATATATATATATATATATAAATTTCCGGTCGCGCTGTTCTCTCCACATCCCTGTGGGGGTGGGGAAGGTGATTAGTCATACCTTGGTGAGAGAGTGTGCGCATGCGTGCATATCTATCTAAATATTTAGCCGTAAATTTTATATATACATGTATATACACATATATATGTGTGCGT
This sequence comes from Palaemon carinicauda, assembly GCF_036898095.1. Classification (NCBI taxonomy): domain Eukaryota; kingdom Metazoa; phylum Arthropoda; class Malacostraca; order Decapoda; family Palaemonidae; genus Palaemon; species Palaemon carinicauda. The sequence continues at coordinate 66,526,819 of NC_090750.1, read as the reverse complement.
GTAAATATATATACCTACATACATATATTTATATATATCAATAAATATATATATATGTAATTGCATAATAAAAGCACATTAGAGTGAGAGAGAGAGAGAGAGAGAGAGAGAGAGGATAGAGAGAGAGAGAGAGAGAGAGAGAGAGAGAGAGAGAGAGAGAGATATGAGTGTAATTGACACCTATCATGCTCCAGTTCTTTAATTCCCCTTCCTTTAAAGGAATCTTATTTCCATAATTAACGATATTAATAAAAACACGCATTTTTCTTATAATGTCTGTAATGTCACACACAGATGCAAGAAAATATAATATTCAGCCAAACTTTTTTAGTGTCCCTGTTCAACGTTTTTAAATCTTTTAAAGAAATATTTCCAAAGTCTCGTATTCAATATGTGCATGTTTTTTCCTTTTTTCCTTTTTTTTTTTTGTTAATAATACTTTATATTTTCATCAAAATCATAAATCACAATTAACCTTTTGTAATGAAAATAAATGATACATCTATACATATGTAGCACTGAAAATGTGAAATAGCCGTTAGTTAAGGTTACTTCAGAAACCTGTACCAACCGTGGCAGGATGCAATCAACTGAGTTATATTGTTATAGAACACTCTCCTTTATATACAAAACCTCAAGGCAACAGGACATAACAAGTTACCAAGACAGACAATGTTACAGAGGAAAACAGCAGACAGGAATTTTCATGTTCGTTTAGTGCGAGGGAAGAGCGAAGATATAAGCATAATATATGCAAAAGGAATTATGTACAATTGTGTGACACACGGTTGGTACAAACCTTACCTTCACTTTTCTAGGATTTCGGCGTTTTCCTTGAATAAGAACTGTTTAAATTTTGAATCCATTCGTAATAGTTCTTCTCTGTCAATTCAAATAATATCGTTTATTATCTTCAACGATATTCATGATGATAATATGATTTCACTTGTGTCACTCAAATTGTTTTGACATTTTACCAGTAAATGAATAATCCGCAATGAAGAGATTTCACATTGAAGTGTTATGCTCTTTTGACAGTACACATACTATCTGCAGTATTCAGCCTAATGTATTTAAAAGTCCACATTTTCATGTCAGCATATTTAAAATGTAAAGAACATACATATATTTCCCATGATTAGAACTTAAAAAAAAAAAAAAAAAAAAAAAAAAAACTACGTCCAACTCAAACATTTAAAGTGAAGGTCATGAGATCCAATGTGCGTTTTCAGATTAAATAAAAGACTTTTTAAAGCTTAAAACTTCTATCATGTATTAAATAATCAAAAGGAAAGTTTCAATAACGTTTCTCCATAGGTATTTCAAATGGGTATTGATTACAATACCAGTCCGTTATGCATTCGTACTTTTCAACGACTTGGGCATGGTCACTAGTGTTCCGATGATAATTGGTACCACTTCTACTTGCATGTTTATTCCATAGCCTTCTCAATCCGTATTGCCAGGGAAAAAAAAAAAGCGCACTATATTCTCTGTGACCAAGGATAAAGATATAAAAGTAGATGTTCAATAAACACTTGCCGGAGTCTAAACTTGAAGTGTAAGATTACCCACGACTTAAAGCTACACGAGAAAATGCATGTTAACTTTTGCTCGTTTTTTCTTCTTCTCCCTCATTCCCTTTGTCTAACAACGGAAATGACGTTTCTCTGAAAACGGAAATTCAGTCACAATGTATCGTGAAAGCGAATGACAGAAAAAACACTTCAGCATTCTTGGTGTAACAAATGTCTTGAGAGTTTCCCAGAGAATCAGATCATGAGACGTTCTCAGTATTTGAACGCACAGATACATAAACATATTTTTCTTTTATTTTTCACCTCATAAACCACTATTACATTGAAATAGTACCATAACAAAAGGATAATATTTTAAGATAAAATGATGAACTTTATTGATATATCCATATACCAAAGGCACTTCCCCCAAGTTTGGGGGGTAGCCGACATCAACAAAGAAGACAAAACAAAAAGGGGACCTCTACTCTCTACGTTCCTCCAGCCTAACAAGGGACTCAACCGAGTTCAGCTGATACTGCTAGGGTGCCACAGCCCAACCTCCCACATTATCCACCACAGATGAAGCTTCATAATGCTGAATCCCCTACTGCTGCTACCTCCGTGGTCATCTAAGGCACCGGAGGAAGCAGCAGGGCCTACTGGAACTGGATATATTGATATATAAAACGCCAATAAACCAAATATGCCCATTTCTCGAAACAAGCAACCAAGGGCAAACCTTTGTAACCACAAAATATGAATTAATAAATCAAGCCTGCTTCTCTGCACTTATCATTCTTCAACTAGCATTCTTAACAGGCAAGATAATAACCGATACCGAACAGTAATTTGTAGACGAATATTTAATCATACTTTACATTACCTTAGGGTTCTTATCTGGTCCTGTACAGCAGGGGAACCCTACTCTCTACAGGACCTCCACAGTCGTTTTATGATGTTCATTCGGGAGCATTTAACATTTCACATTGCGTATTATTATTATTATTATTATTATTATTATTATTATTATTATTATTATTATTATTATTACTTGCTAAGCTACAACCCTAGTTGGAAAAGCAAGATGCTATAAGCCCAGGGGCTCCAACAAGGAAAATAGCCCAGTAAGGAAAGGAAACAAGGAAATAAGAGAACTAATAAACAATTAAAATAAAACATTTAAGAACAGTAACAACAATTAAAATAAATATTTCATATGTAAACTATAAAAACTTCAATGAAATAAGAAGAAGAAAAATAAGATAATAGTGTGCCCGAGTGTACCCTCAAGCAAGAGCACTCTAACCCAAGACAGAGGAAGACCATGGTACAGAGGCTATAACACTACAATGGTTTGATTTTGGAGTGTCCTCCTAGGTAGTCACTGAACAAATACAGCGCAGTAGTTAACCCTTTGGGTGAGGAAGAATTGTTTGGTAATCTCGGTGTTGTCAGGTGTATGAGGACAGGAGAATATGTAAAGAATAGGCCAGAAAATATTCGGTGTATGTGTAGGCAAAGGGAAAATGAACCGTAACCTAAGAGAAGGAATCATAACAAAGAAACAAACGAAAACTTTAATCATGAGATGGGAGGTAAGTGAAGCGTCTTCGGTCTATCTCTACGAGATGCTTCAAGACTTCTCTACAAGATAACAACATGGTTATAGACTTCAAAGAGATGATAAATGCTTATAGACTGTTCTTCAAAGTGATTATAAATTTCTCTTCTAGATGCTTTTAGACTTATCTTCGAGATGCTTATAAACATCTCTCATGAGATGCTTATGGACTTCTCTTCGAAATGCTTATAGACTTCTTATCGAGATACTTACAGACTTTACAAGATATTTGCAGACTTCTCTTTGAGATCCTCACAGACTTCTTTTCGAGATGCTTACAGACTTCTCCTAGAGATCGTCACAGACTTCTCTTCACGATGCTTATAGGCTTCTCTAAGAGATGCTTTCAAACTTTATAATACGTTTACAGACTTCTCAAAATATTCAGACTTCTATTTGAAATACTTATGGACTTATCTTTGAGATACTTTAAGACTTCTCAAGATGGCTGCAAACTTCTCTTCAGGATGCTAACAGTCTTCTCTGATATGCTTATAGACTTCTTTCCGAGATGCCTAGATTTCTCTTCAAAATGATTAAGGAGTTCTCTTCAAGATTCTTGGAAAATTTTATTCGAGATGCTTAGACTTTTTTTTGGATATGCTTATAGACTTCTCTTCCAGAAACTTCTAGAATTCTCTTCGAGATGCTTTTAGACCTTTGCTTCGAAATGCTTCGAGACTTCTCTTCGAAATTCTTACAGAAGTGTCTTCGAGATGCTTACAAACTTCTCTTTAATATTCTTATAGATTTCGATATGCTTACAGACTTATTCGAGATGCTAATGAACTTCTGTTTAAGATGCTTATACACTTCTATTCAAAATGCTTTTATATATCTCTTTGATATGCTTACTGACTTCTCTCCAAGATGATTTTAGACCTCTCTTCGAGATGCCTTTAGATTTCTTTTCGGTATGCTTATAACCATTTCTATAACATACTTAAATACGCTTACAAAGTTCCCTACTAAATTCCGACTTCGCTGTGAGATGTTTATAGATTACTCTACAAGATATCGACAGATTTCTCTACTAGCCTCAAGGACTACCAGATACAGACATATCTATTGTATATACAAAGCATTTCTCTATTTTCCCACATGAATTTAGCATCATTTCCGTTTTCATTTTTCCTTACACCAAAGACCCTTGGAATCCATCTTTTGTTTATCATATTTTTAATAAGCGACAGTTTTTGTTAATTTAATTTTTGCTCTTTAATTACAAAGTTCCTTTGTTGATATTTCCCCTCGGATTAATAACACCGCGTTTAACTATCCTTTTTATCGTTAGATTGGAATTTTATTTCACTATTCATTATTTCGGAACGCTACCAGACTTTTGTATCTTTCGTCGAGTTGCTTCGCTTATAATGTACCCGACTCCATTTCCTTCCTTTTGTGTCTCAGTTCAATTTCATCACAGAAATTTATGTACTTTCGCAATCTCTGTTATTCGGTTTACTTATTTTTTTATATATTTTCTTTCCGCCCTTTCTCTTCCCTATCCCTCCATGAAAGGAAAATCTCTGCAACGTCATAATCAATCCTTTCCTCAACATCCCATTCATCCATCTTCTAAGTCACCCGCTTGTCTTTTGTATCCCTCCCACATCCATCCATCTCTCTCTCTCTCTCTCTCTCTCTCTCTCTCTCTCTCTCTCTCTCTCTCCTTTTTTTAAGCTTTCCATCCTGAAGCATCCATCTTCGTCGCACTAAAAGCTTGAGGTGCCATTTTCATTTAGTGTCCCACCAATCACTCCCTTTTGTCATAGCAAACCCTTCCAGGACGAGTATTTCCCCTTTTTCATATATATATCTCTCTCTCTCTCTCTCTCTCTCTCTCTCTCTCTCTCTCTCTCTCTCTCTCTCCGTATTTATCTAGCAATTCCAAGCGAGCAATATTAATGGACACAGGATATTACTTTTACATGGTTGCCCTGAACCCTCTATGTGCGCTTTCATCCCAGCACTGAAAAGACAATTAGAAGGTCCCTCCTCCCCCGGTCCACAAAACCCAACTTTAAAAGCATTAATACTGGGACGCCACTAATAATTCTATGGTGATCATCCGAGCCCCGTTTTGAAATATGCATATAACTTATCAGTCCGTTCAGACCGATTATCCTTTGCGAGGGACTCGCTTCAATAGCTGCTATTATTTATAATAACTGGGTCAGCTGTTGTGAGATACTCTTGTTTTCCAATGCTATACTAATAAAATAAAATAAAAAATCCTGGCATGACCTTCCCTCGGTGAACATTGAACAAAAGAAAAACTTCATCTTTTTTTTGGAGTTTTTATGGTTATATTTTGACGAGTACGAATCTATTATCCTAATTCTTATAAATGGATCATGATAACAAATAACATGTTTTTGAAGTCTGGCGATACGCCACATCAAATGAAATGAGGCAAAAACCATTCGATAGGCTTCGCACTATGCGTTCGAATATTCACGAGGCTTCATGTGTGTCGCATAATCTGAACATCAATAAAAAATTCCACGTAATTATTTCATTCAAAAGTACTTCCATTTTACCATAGGGATAACACGCTCATCCTCCATTCCATTTTACCATAGGGATAACACGCTCATCCTCCATTCCATTTTACCATAGGGATAACACGCTCATCCTCCATTCCATTTTACCATAGGGATAACACGCTCATCCTCCATTCCATTTTACCATAGGGATAACACGCTCATCCTCCATTAACTGTTTAGTTTCATCAAAGAATTCATTGTTAAACTACGCTGAAGAAGACAGCCTTCACTCCATAAACGTCGGTGTTTTTGCATTCCTTCCATTATATAATGAGGGAGGCAAAGAAAATAATGTATTACCTCACGCCTGTATCACCAAAGGGGAGGGCCCCAGGGGCGGGGGGAGGGCCCCAGGGGCGGGGGGAGGGCCCCAGGGGCGGGGGGAGGGCCCCAGGGGCAGGGGGAGGGCCAGTGGCAGAAGTTATTGCATCACTATGATATGATCTTGGAAAGCGTGTGAAGGTCATTTTACTCATTGCGACACTTCGTCTGACTTCTTTCTTTATTCCCTTCTTGATATTTGGTGATGTTTTTATCTTTTTCCGTCTCTGCTGTGCCAAGAAGAGTTGTGATTCAGCTTATCAGTTGATGACAGAACTGGCTAATTTCCGGCAATTCTATAAATTTACGATGAGGATAAATAAAGAAAATTAAAAATAAGATAAATAGGCTATAAAACTTTAGAGAAAGTGGCACCGCATTCTGATATTGCGTTGCGGGTTCTCAGAAACTTATATATATCGGCATCTTGTTGGATGAGAGAGAGAGAGAGAGAGAGAGAGAGAGAGAGAGAGAGAGAATGGTTAATATAGTTTTTCATTTTCCCATGGTAGTAGTAAGAAAGAACCCAAAACCCTTCGTTCCTCATGGTAGCAAGGCAGAAACTCCCCCCCACCCCCACCCCCCACCCGGTCGTCTACCGAACTCCCTACCATGTTGCCTTCCCATTTAGAGCCATCCTCCAGTCCCTGACTCCATTTCTAGGGTTTCATCCACGCCTTCCAATCTCGCGTTTTAATATCCTCAGCCTCGCTCAATACTCAAGTTTCTTTATCGTTTTGACTTTCTTTTGCTCTTAGTTGCGACCATATTCATTTCATCCTGTCGTCTATCACTCACTCGCGTCATTTTCATCTAGTTGTATTTTTCAATTTGACCAGCTCACCTTTTTTTCAATCTGTAAAACTCCAAAAAAAGTCTAAATGTAATCCTGTGTCTCGTTAACCAAATCAAAGAATTTTATTTCCAGCGGCACAAAACTACCGTTGTTAATTAAACTCACTTCTGAATGAAACAAATCCTGGAATCGTAATTACTGTCCAAAGGTATAATATGGGAAACTATGATTCTGAAATGGAAACTGGCGTGGGAAAAAAAAATGTTTTATCCTTAATACGGAAAACAAGTTTTATTAGAAGTAATATAGTTTTATAATGAATTTTCTAATAATCATCATACTTATTACTGTCCAAAGGTATAATATGGGAAACTATGATTCTGAAATGGAAACTGGCGTGGGAAAAAAAAATGTTTTATCCTTAATACGGAAAACAAGTTTTATTAGAAGTAATATAGTTTTATAATGAATTTTCTAATAATCATCATACTTATTACTGTCCAAAGGTATAATATGGGAAACTATGATTCTGAAATGGAAACTGGCGTGGGAAAAAAAAATGTTTTATCCTTAATACGGAAAACAAGTTTTATTAGAAGTAATATAGTTTTATAATGAATTTTCTAATAATCATCATACTTATTACTGTCCAAAGGTATAATATGGGAAACTATGATTCTGAAATGGAAACTGGCGTGGGAAAAAAAAATGTTTTATCCTTAATACGGAAAACAAGTTTTATTAGAAGTAATATAGTTTTATAATGAATTTTCTAATAATCATCATACTTATTACTGTCCAAAGGTATAATATGGGAAACTATGATTCTGAAATGGAAACTGGCGTGGGAAAAAAAAATGTTTTATCCTTAATACGGAAAACAAGTTTTATTAGAAGTAATATAGTTTTATAATGAATTTTCTAATAATCATCATACTTATTACTGTCCAAAGGTATAATATGGGAAACTATGATTCTGAAATGGAAACTGGCGTGGAAAAAAAATGTTTTATTCCTGATAGGGGAAAAAAAGTTTTTTTACAGGTAATATAATTTTATAATGATTTTTCCAATAATTATCATACTTATTACTGTCCAAAGGTATAATATGGGAAACGTGATTCTGAAATGGAAACTGGCGTGGAAAAAAAATGTTTTATCCCTGATAGGGGAAAAAAAGTTTTTTTACAGGTAATATAATTTTATAATGATTTTTCTAATAATTATCATACTTATTACTGTCCAAAGGTATAATATGGGAAACTATGATTCTGAAATGGAAACTGGCGTGGAAAAAAATGTTTTATCCCTAATACGGAAAAAAAGTTTTATTAGAAGTAATATAATTTTATAATGATTTTTCTAATAATCATCATACTTATTACTGTCCAAAGGTATAATATGGGAAACTATGATTCTGAAATGGAAACTGGCGTGGGGAAAAAAAAATGTTTTATCCCTGATAGGGAAAAAAAAAAGTTTTTTACAGGTAATATAATTTTATAATGATTTTCCTAATAATCATACTACTTATTCCCCTTCGAGGGCGATGCCAAATGAAAGTCTAAACAAGACGTAGAGCCCTATTGCTATCAGAGTTCTATTGTCTCGTTGATATTCGATAATCAAGACCACGCAACAACAAAAGATAACCATAGCAGAGTATTTGCATATTTCTAAACAATGATTATAGTGCATTTACATATTTCTAAACGTTGCTTACACTACTGTATAGTATTAGAGTATTGGGTTTATTTTAGAAATAAACAGATTTCCCTTAATCAATATTTTACAAATAAACAAAAGCCTTTATCCTCGTAAGCATTTCCTTCATAAACACTAAAGGAATATTGACTTTATTAGGTTTCAGTGGCTTACTTTTGCTAATACCATTTTATTTTTCATTTGTTAGTGGAAACCACCATGAAGTCATGTTATAATAATTGTCAACTATAGTCCATTTCTTTTAGCGATGCATATTTGCACCAACTCGCAGCGGTGCCCTTTTAGCTCGGAAAAGTTTCCGGATCGCTGATTGGTTGGACGAGATAATTCCAACCAATCAGCGATCAGGAAACTTTTCCGAGCTAAAAGGGCACCGCTGCGAGTCAGTGCAAATATGCATCGCTAAAAGAAATGGACTATAGATTCCCAAACGTGAAGCAGAATCGATTGGTGATAGTGTAGAGAAGCTGCAACTACTTTAGTGAAAACTTGTAATTTGATTCAATCTGGTGAGAAACACTAAATGCCTAGGTACTTTAAATACTTGTTACTTATAAATTTCATATTTAATATAAGAGGTTTTAAATGGGGTTAATGAAGAAAAATATGTCTTAGTTTTCTAAGGAATTTAGAATTTTTGTTGATTAAAATAGATCATATAATAAGTAAATTCTTTCAATTCCAACATATACTTTTAAATTTTTTTTGTAGTTTTAAACAACCCAAATCATTCATTTGAAGCCCAAGCACTCTATTGATACGTTAATTTATATATAACCCTTTAAAATTGTAGGAAAGCAGAGAGTTCAATATCTTGAGCTAAAAAATTAATTAATAAAAACATGATCCAGGAGATTATGTATGGTAATGAAAGTGACTATTGAGTATTTTTTTCCGAAGGCACTCTTTCGTGGGGGTACGACTTAAGCTCTCTCTCTCTCTCTCTCTCTCTCTCTCTCTCTCTCTCTCTATATATATATATATATATATATATGTGTGTGTGTATATATATATATATATATATATATAGATAGATAGATAGATAGATAGATAGATAGATAGATAGATAGATGAACTCTTTCTGAGTGGGAACACCTTAACTTGGTGAAAGGGTTTGCGTATTGCCATGATCAGCAAAGCTGTACTAGTCAGGGCCGTACATACTAGATTGTTTTACTGTGAACGATCCGACTAAAATCTCCCACCATCACCAATCCGCACTTGCCAGCGTGGTGATGAGAACTATGCAGTGGACTAGAAACGGCTGCATCTGTTTTTGTTATTGTAGAGGTAGGTAGATAATATTGTGGGCGACACAATTATACAACATGATCTTTTACAATGTACCGACACTAAATTTACAGCAGACTTCCCTGTCCCATGTGAACCGTGTTATTATGGCTCAGCATTTTCTGGAATATCAAAGAATATTCGTTCATCTTAAAAGTTTATGTTTTTGAATGATAACGATTCTTGGTTGCTGAAGTAACGTGTTAGTTCCAATTTCAACCCGAAGATGGTTGATATCGGGGTTACGGTAACAAATAAATTTGAATATTAAAAAGAAAAATATTCACCCATTATTCGGTCATATTCCAGCAATCCCTTTTTTTTTTTTCCAGCGTCACGCTTCTTCGATTGGAAGTTGAACTGTCATTTTTCCAGTGACGACTCGATATGAAAGGCATTGGATAGGAAACATTTCGCTGGGATGCCAATAACGGGCTAATCCCAATCCTATTTTTCTCTACAAAATTGTTACTGGATACGTGTGGAATGGAGGTCAGCCGCTGTTATTACCGTAATTATGATTTGCAGAAGCCGGGGATATTGCAATCGTCGCTTATTTCATGTTTTCTTTTCTGTTTTCCTTATTTTAGATGACGAGTAATTGTTAGGATCCGCGTGTAATGGCTTAGGTCAGTTGCTGAGACTTCATATCACAGAAAGATTTTCTTCTGGGTTTTTTTATTAGGAATTTGGTTACCTTTCTTGCCACCTGGACTTATTTATTCAATGCAAATATCGTAGCAAGTTGAGATATTTCTGTTACAATCGTAACTTAACTTCATATCACAGAAAGATTTTCTTTGGGTTTTTTATTAGGAATTGGTTACCTTTCTTGCCACCTGGACTTATTTATTCAATGCAAATATCGTACCAAGTTGAGATATTTCTGTTACAATCGTAACTTAACTTCATATCACAGAAAGATTTTCTTTGGGTTTTTTATTAGGAATTGGTTACCTTTTTTGCCACCTGAACTTATTTATTCAATGCAAATATCGTACCAAGTTGAGAGATTTCTGTTACAATCGTAATTTCTGCATCTGAAAAAAACTTTATCAACTTTCCAGAAAGGAAAATGGAAACAAAGAAAGGTTGGAAGTATTCGAAAATAAAGAGGCTTCTGGACGTTGACCTCTGAAGCACACTTTTGTGTAAATGAAAAGTAATTTCTGCATCTGAAAAAAACTTTATCAACTTTCCAGAAAGGAAAATGGAAACAAAGAAAGGTTGGAAGTATTCGAAAATAAAGAGGTTTCTGGACGTTGACCTCTGAAGCACACTTTTGTGTAAATGAAAATTGAAACAGACTTTTGAGTAAGGGACCAAACGGCCATGAAACTTGAATAACTAACTTTCCAGAAAGGAAAATGTAAACAAAGAAAGGTTGGAAGCATTCGAAAATAAAGAGGTTTCTGGACGTTGACCTCTGAAGCACACTTTTGTGTAAATGAAAATTGAAACAGACCTCTGAAGCACACTTTTGTGTAAATGAAAATTGAAACAGACCTCTGAAGCACACTTTTGTGTAAATGAAAATTGAAACAGACCTCTAAGCACACTTTTGTGTAAATGAAAATTAAAACAGACCTCTAAGCACACTTTTGTGTAAATGAAAATTGAAACAGACCTCTGAAGCACACTTTTGTGTAAATGAAAATTGAAACAGACCTCTGAAGCACACTTTTGTGTAAATGAAAATTGAAACAAACCTCTAAGCACACTTTTGTGTAAATGAAAATTGAAACAAACCTCTAAGCACACTTTTGTGTAAATGAAAATTGAAACAAACCTCTAAGCACACTTTTGTGTAAATGAAACTTGAAACAGACCTCTAAGCACACTTTTGTGTAAATGAAAATTGAAACAGACCTCTAAGCACACTTTTGTGTAAATGAAAAATTGAAACAGACCTCTGAAGCACACTTTTGTGTAAATGAAAAATTGAAACAGACCTCTGAGTAAGGGACCAAACGGGCATGAAACTTGAATAACTGCTGTCGTAGGTCAAGAGGATTTGAAGTTATTTACGTTCCCCGACCTTTACTTGAACTTTGCGGTAGCCAATAACAAAATTTCTTGATATAAAGGTGTCTGATTTCAGTTAAAGGTGTCTGGTTTCAGTTCCAGTTCCATCAGAATAGATGCTCACCAGAACGTCAGCCGGGCAAGCCCAACCCTCCACTGTGGTGCCCTACCACAGCAGTAGCCTCCCCAGTAAACAGCTTAAACTCACGGTCCTGGGCGGGGATCGATCTCTTGCCACGCGAATGCGAGGCAAAC
>NC_090750.1:66504717-66507217 GCF_036898095.1 Palaemon carinicauda | reverse complement strand
AAAAAAAATGTATATATAAAATAGAGACTTCCTCGGCCTTTTGAAATGTTCTATTCGTTTCTAGATTTTAAGGTATTAATCTTTATATGCTTCATTGTCCCTTTAAAAACTTATAATGAAAAGGTGAATATTTACATTGTGTGTGTTTAAAGGTTAAAGGTGACTGGTTTCAGTTCCGGTTCCATCAGAATAGATGATCACCAGAACGTCAGCCGGGCAAGCCCAACCCCCCACTGTGGTGCCCTACCACAGCAGTAGCCTCCCCAGTAAACAGCTTAAACTCACGGTCTTGGGCGGGGATCGATCTCTTGCCATGCGAAATGCTAGGCAAACACGTTACCACTGTACTAGTTTGAATAAAAGGTCATTGCCATTTTCGAGAAAGCTAATCTCTTGGTTTACTGTTCTTGGTCTGTTTTATTCAGATTTACATATTATTGAACTGTGTGATTGTCAGATCCATCATACTTCAATGTAGGCTTTCTAAAATATCCTCAAATAGCGTTGCTGTTTAGAATTATATTTCAATCATTAATTCTCTTTATTCTTGATGCTTTTGTGCCTTTTTGAAGTGCTTAAAGTTATGATTTTCAACGTGTAAAATATAATGTTTTTCTTTTAACATAAATCTCTTAGATACTCCATTTTTAGAACTGTTACTTATTTTTGAATGATTTATTGTTAATTTGTTCTCTTCATTTATTTATTTCTTTATTTCCTTTCCTCACTGGGCTATTTTTCCCTGTTGGAGCCCCTGAGCTTATAGCATCTTGCTTTTCCAACTAGGGTTGTAGCTTGGATAGTAATAATAATAATAATAACTGTTCTTTTATAGAATTAGATATTACGCTTTTGCGACCATTTGTATCGTAGAATGAAGAAGTCTGAAAGAAAATTCGTTATTAAACTTACATTAATCTGCTCAGAGTAACAACAATACGTTCCTACAAGTATGAATGACTTATGTCATCGTACTCAATTGTAATGATTCATTGTGAATTATACATGACATTTGGAAATTCATCTTTAATATGAAAGAGGTTAATCTTTCATAGAGGCAATCCTCAGTTTTCATTTAAAATTTGTTAGGTGTTAAACATTTACTTCACCTTGAAATTGTTCAACGTGAATTGATAACAATTTAGAGAGAGAGAGAGAGAGAGAGAGAGAGAGAGAGAGAGAGAGAGAGAGAGAGAGAGAGAGAGAGTAATAATAATAATAATAATAATAATAATAATAATACTTTATTTCCAAATAAATACATTGGGTATTATACATTATTTATAAAGCAACATATAGAATAGTGAGAGAGAGAGAGAGAGAGAGAGAGAGAGAGAGAGAGAGAGAGAGAAAGGCGAACTTATGAAAGGACTTCGAAAAATTCGCGTAAATTACTTTTCTTTCATCAAGCGAAAATTGAGCATACCCGAAGTATTGTACACTCTGTTTCCTGTTTAAATATTTGCCGGCGAAGATGTTGGGATAACGGAAAAGGAAAATGAAACAAGGTCCCTTTGAGAAACGTTAATTTACCAACTTCTGGATCAACATTGAATTATCACAGAATTTCTTAAGTGCAGCAACTTATTATTATTATTATTACTATCCAAGCTATAACCCTAGTTGGAAAAGGAAGATGCTATAAGCCCAGGGGCTCCAACAGGGAAAAATAGCCCAGTGAGGAAAGGAAATAAGGAAATAAATAAATGAAGAGAACAAATTAACAATAAATCATTCTAAAAACAGTAACAACGTCAAAACAGACATGTCATATATAAACTATTAACAACATCAAAAACAAATATGTCATAAATAAACTATAAAAAGACTCATGTCCGCCTGGTCAACAAAAAAGCATTTGGTCCAACTTTGAACTTATGCCGATTCAGTGATGGTGATTTGTTTTCCTTTCCACGTTCAAAAAGATCTTCCACCTCCCCACCCCTAGAAAAAGAATAAGAATAAATCTCTCCTTTAAAAAAATATGTAAGAGTTTATCGTGTTGTTGGATGAATAAACTTGTAATTTTCTTTAGAAAGATTTTTTTCAGTCAGTGCTTTGCCCAACTTTACAACATTGGAATCTGGCTTGCTTGGATGTACTTATAGACATACCGATGATTTTTAATATTTTTTATAAAAATACGTATAAGTGGAATTAAGCTCAACTCGAAAAAACTAGTTATACTATATACACAACTTCGACAATAAGATTGATGATGAAGATGAACTGGTTACAATAACTGTTTTAATGTTTTTAATGTTTTTAAAATATTTTATTTTAATTTTTCATTAATTCTTATATTGTATATTTATTTCCTTATTTCCTTTCCTCACTGGGGTATTATTCTTTGTTGGAGCCCTTGGGCTTATAGCATCTTGCTTTTCCAATTAGAGTTGTAGCTTAGCTAAAATAATAATAATAATAATAATAATAATAATAATAATAATAATAATAATAATAATAATTATAATAATAACCCATTGATCGACATTAGTAA
>NC_090750.1:66422217-66499717 GCF_036898095.1 Palaemon carinicauda | reverse complement strand
GGAGAATATAACACGAAAGAAATGATTTTTCTTTTAAATTTTTTAGAAATTAGATCAGCATTTCCATTGATATTGTTTCTTTAATGAAACTTGTATTTTATATGATTATATGATGATATTGTTTTTTCATGATATATGTCTTTTTTGTTAATAGGAAAAATAGGTGAAAGAAGGAGGGCAGTTAACTAGCTTACCATTGTAGGGAATAGTTGGAAAAGTTAACTAATAGTAAGAACAGTGTAAAGTGTGGTTTAACCACGCTTTTATGTATAGAAATTACATTTTGCTTGTTATTGTCTTAGGGTTAATTTAATGCTTTACTATAGTGTCTAATTTTTTTTTTTACTTTGTCTTTCATTGAATAAGGTTATTGTGTATTAACCATTTATCGTCACTGTCTCAGTTATACACTTATGTATATGTATGTAAGCTTTTTATATAAATGTATACACACATATATATATATATACATATATACATATATATATATATATATATGTATATATGTATACATACACCCATTCTATATTTATATCTATCTATCTATCTATATATATATATATATATATATACACATATGTGTGTGTGAGTGAGCGAATAACCTTATAAATATGAATGCAATATGGAGCGCAGACGACGACAAAATTAACTTGACTATTATGACAGGGAGGTTATGATGGTAAAATAAATACATTTACATATGGTAATAGAAAAACATGGATATCAAGGAAGAATGAGAAAAAATCCAATCTTCCCATAAACTACAGTTCTATATTTTCTTCGTCAATATCTCAATTCCTTTTCTGTGAGAGAGAGAGAGAGAGAGAGAGAGAGAGAGAGAGAGAGAGAGAGAGAGATCCATATATTTCGAATGCTTTTTAATTACTCTAAACTATTTATAAATTTATTTCAATTACACAGAGAACGAGATAACGTGTGAAATATACTAACTGATTGCTAACTTACTTGCAAATGTGTGCAGAAGCCCACTAGATTTGGCTAAAATGAACAAGGGAAACCTTTCAATAAGTTCTATTATTAATATTATCATTATGATAATTATCCCTATTATTATTATTATTTTTTTTTTTTTTTTTTTTTTTTTTTTTTTTTTTTTTTTTTTTTTTTTGGAAAAGCGGGATGCCATAAGACCAAGGGCCCCAACAGGGAAATTAACCTAGTGAGGAAAGGAAATAAGAAAAACTACAGGAGAAGTTTAAGAACAATAACAACATGAAAATAAATCTTTCATATATAAACTATAAAAACTTGAAAGTAACAAGAAGATGAAAACTTCAAAATAACAAGAAGAGAAACCAGATAGATTGGTGTGCTCGAGTGTACCCTCAAGCAAGAGATCTCCAACCCAAGACAGTGGAAGACCATGGTACAAAGGCTATTACACTACCCAAGACTAGAGAACAATTGTTTGACTTTGGAGTGTTCTTCTCCTAGAAAGGCTGCTTACCATAGTTAGAGAGTCTCTTCTACCCTTACTAAGAGGAAAGTAGCCACAGAACAATTACAGTGTAGTAGGTAGCTTCGTGAGAGAAGAATTGTTTGGTAATTTCCGTACTGTCAAGAGTATGAGGAAAGAGGAGAATATGTGAAGAATAGGCCCAACTATTCTGTGTATGTGTCAGCAAAGATGAAATGAGCCGTAACCAGAGAGAGGGATCCAATCAAACGACCCAATAACTCTTTAGCGGTAGTATCTCAACGGGTGGCTGGTGCCTTATCCAATCTACTACTTTAAATTTGAATATGGTAAAAGATTAAGGAGAAGACAACTCTCACCAATTCTAAGATTTTAATCTACTTGGTTTTCTAGCCGACTTACTTGTCGCATCTGCGTGATATTAGTTTCATCGCTTGAATTCTAGCTAAAGAATGTTTGCTACTTCCTTCCTGAAACTACGTGGTCTGCTTCATTAAGTTTTTCCCTGTGAATGCAATTCTGTATACGTATGTGGTGGTGGTAGTATGTATGTATGCATATGTATATATATATATATATATATATGTGTGTGTGTGTGTGTGTGTAGAAAACGTATCTATATAGTTATGCATACAAACCAACATACATACACACACACACACAATATATATATATATATAGTTATATATGTGTGTGTATGAATGTGTATGTATACATATGCATGCACGCACACACACGCACAAACACACATACACACACACGCGCGCACAAACACGCACACACTCACACGCACAAAAACACACACACACATATATATTTGTGTGTATATATATATATATATATATATATATAAAGTTTACATACATACACATGAGTGTATAACTGAGACAGGGACGATAAATGGTTAAAACGCTTTACAACAGAAATCTTCAAATTCTGATATTTTTTTTTCTTTTTTAATTAAAATAACTTTTAATCTGATATTTTGAGACAAGTATCTGCGGAAATTTCTAGAATTTAAAAATAAAACCTGGAAATCGAATCATATATAAAGAGCTGAGCGTCGTTATTCATCACATATCTAACATGGATAACTTCTTTGAAATGACTTGGCCTTACTTGGCCCTCACAGCTCTTTGCGGAGTCGCCGTGCTCCGTGAAGCCTCCGGGAATCATCTTCGGTACATCTTCGCTGGAGTCAACCGTGATGGTCAGGACAACGTCTTTGGGATCGACAAATTCCTTCTCTTTGTTGGACTTGGAGCATTTCTTTTATTTGGCCTGAGACATGGAAAGCGACGAAAGACTGATGAAGAAGAAGAAGAAGAAGACTTGAAGAGAAACATTCGGGAGCTCTATGTCATGCTGCAAGAGCAAGTAAAGAATCTGGATGTGATTGCTGTTAATATGACAAAGATTCAGGAGCTTGAGCGCAAGTTGAAAGAATCAGAGGATTTTAAGAAGAAGATTCAGGAGCTTGAGTGCAAGTTGAAAGAATCAGAGGATTTTAAGAAGATTCAGGAGCTTGAGCGCAAGTTGAAAGAATCAGAGGATTTTAAGAAGAAGATTCAGGAGCTTGAGCGCAAGTTGAAAGAATCAGAGGATTTTAAGAAGAAGAAAGATGATGTGGGGAATATCTTAAGATTTTCAAAGCAGCAGTTAGGGCATCAGGCCTTGGAAGACAAGATCCGTTGCCTCGAGGATCAGAAGAATCTTTTGGAAAAGCAGATGGCGGCTTATGAAAGGTCTAAGGTTGAACTGGAAGAAAAGCTCCTTCAGATCAAAGAAGAAAACAGAGACGTGAAGAAAACTGCTGATGAAATGGCCCAAAGAAATGATGACTTGAATAACCAGGTGATGAGTCTGACGGCTGACTTGGCTGAGAGCAATTGCCGACTCCTTCAGCTACAGACTGTTGCAGATAAGATGCACGAGAATCTGTGTAAAATGACTGAAGAAAAGATGGAGATGGAAAAACACATGCAGGCACAAGCTGGGATAATCGACCGTTGCAAGAATGACAAGGAAGAGATGCAGCTTAAAGTTGAAGATCTACAAAGAGAAGTAAGATTCCTTTCTCAATCGAAGCAATTTCTGGAATACCAGCTACAAGAAAAAGACACCAGACTCCGGGATCAAAATGCTTTGCTGCAAGAGAGAGACGGTCGTCTTCAGGAGATGACCCAGAGAGCCAACGCCATCGATGGAGAAAAGAATAGACTGCAAGATGAGCTGCAGCAGCTACAACGAGAGAAGGAACAATGTCTCCGTGACCTTGAAAACATCAAGATGCAGAAGAAACAACAAGAGGAAACAAACACAAGACTCCAACAACAAATCTCTCTTCTCATGAGGTGGCGTGAAGGTGTGGCCTTTGGCCTGATGGAGACTGATCAACAGCTCTTTAATGGGGCTCCATAGAAAGGATCAAAGTTTCATTTTAAGTTCTCATAGGAATATTCATTCTTAGTATTTTAAAATTTGTTTTGTATATATATAAAAGGAATTATTTGTAATAAATTATATTAATTATTTTTCTGTTTCATTAACCACAGAAAAGTCTTTGCTTTTTGCGCCCACTTGACGACCATATTTATTCAGAAATGACCCAATCACCGTCATGAAAATTGTATTGAATTGCGAACTTGATAACGCAATGATATAAGATATGGTAGCTTATTCTACAGGTATTAAACACAAAAGTTCTAAAATTGGTTATATTTTATTTGAAGAATATACAAATACAGGCATGCACATCTCTTTTTTTTTTTCTTAATTTTTTCAAAAGCACATCGTAAGTTTTACCTCTAAACTGAAAGAATCAAGTAATTTTTCCAAAATTTTCAAATCTTTCCATAATGTTTCCTTGAAGAAGAATTAGTTATTGAAACTCGTTACTGGTTATTTCGATTAGTTGCTGCTGACTGTTCGTGGATTTAAGAGGATTCAGAACTGCTGGAACTAATTGGTGGTGAAGACGGATTATGAAGTTCATGATATGATGCCAAGCATTGGTACCGGGGAGACCCTTCGCTTCCGAAGAGAACGCAGGGGGAATCAGCTGTCAGTATTTGTAGTAAAAGTGAAATGAAGATGGTCAGTGAGATGGAAAAAGGGGAAGTGAGAGCGAAAATAAAAGGTTAAAAAGTAGGCGCATATTAAAGTTTAGGAAATCTTCATTATATCAGATTAACAGATCTGCACCCACTTTTTGGCCTTTAACTTTACTCCCCTTCCCACTTCCTTTTTTTCCATCTCGCTGACCATCGTCATTTGACTTTTACTACAAAAAGCAGCAACTGAATTTCTCGTCAGTTGCTCTTTAGCAGCGATGGGTCTCCCTGGCCCCCTTGCTTGACAACATGGCCTGGATATTATCAAGTGTCTTCATCGTCAATTAGTTCCACCAGTTCTAAACCCTCTTACATCCACGAACAGTCATCAGCCACTAATTGAAATAACTATTAACAAATTTTAATAACTAATTCTTCTTCAAGGAAACATTATGAAAAGATTTGAAAATTTTGGAAAAATTAGTCTTGATTCTTTCAGTTTAGAGGTAAAACTTACGATGTCCTTTTGTGAAAAGGAAGAAAACAAAGCAAATGTGAATGTGGATGCCTGTATTTGTATATTCCTCAAGTAATAATTGTTTGATATCATCACAATAAGACACCAAAGTTTAAATTATTGCGTTATCAAGTTCGCAATGCAATACAGTTTTTATGATGATTGGGTCATTTGCGAATTAATAGTCAAATGGGCACAAAAGTCAAATTTCTGTGGTTAATGAAACAGAAAAATAAAATAAAAACATTTATTACAAATAGTTCCTTTTATATATTTACAAAACAAATTTCAACATACTAAGAATGAGCATTCCTTTAAAAACTTAAAACGAAACTTTGTTCCTTCCTATGGAGCCCCATTGGCGAGCTGGTCGTCAGTTTTCCTCAGGCCAAAGGCCACACCTTGGCGCCATCTCATGAGAAGAGATATTTGTTGTTGGAGTCTTGTGTTTGTTTCCTCTTGTTGTTTCTTCTGCATCTTGACATTTTCAAGGTCACGGAGACACTGCTCCTTCTCTCGTTGTAGCTGCTGCAGCTCATCTTGCAGTCGATTATTTTCTCCATCGATGGCGTTGGCTTTCTCTTTCATCTCCTGAAGACGACCATCTCTCTCTTGCAGCAACGCATTCTGTTTGCGGAGTCTGGTGTCTTTTTCTTGTAGCTGGCATTCCAGATTTTGCTTGGCTTGAGAAAGGAATCTTACTTCTTTTTGTAGATCTTCAACTTCAAGCTGCATCTCTTCCTTGTCATTCTTGCAACGGTCGATTATCTCAGCTTGTGCCTGGATGTGTTTTTCCATCTCCATCTTTTTTTCAGTCATTTTACACAGATTCTTGTGCATCTTATCTGCAACAGTCTGTAGCTGAACGAGTCGGCAATTGCTCTCAGCCAAGTGATCCGTCAGACTCATCACCTGGTTATTCAAGTTATCATTTCTGTGGGCCACTTCATCAGCATATTTCTTCAGGTGTTTGTTTTCTTCTTTGATCTGAAGGAGCTTTTCTTCCAGTTCAGCTTTAGACCTTTCATAAGCCGCCATCTGCTTTTCCATAAGTTTCTTCTGATCCTCGAGGCAACGGATCTTGTCTTCCAAGGCCTGATGCTCCAACTGCTGCTTATTAAATCTTAAGATATTCCCCACCTCTTCTTTCTTCTTGGAATCCTCTGTTTCTTTCAGCTTGCGCTCCAGGTTCTGAATATTTGTCATATCAACGGCAATCACATGCAGATTCTTTACTTGCTCTTTTAGTGTGGCACAGAGCTCCGGAATGTTTCTCTTCAAGTCTTCTTCTTCTTCATCAGTCTTTCGTCGCTTTCCTTGTCTCACAACAAATAAAAGAACTGCTCCAAGTAAAACAAAGAGAAGGGAATTGTCGATCCCAAAGACGTTGTCCTGACCATCATGGTTGACTCCAGCGAAGATGTACCGAAGAGGATTCCCGGAGGCTTCACGGAACACGGCGACTCCGTAGAGAGCTGTGAGGGCCAAGTAAGGCCAAGTCTTTTCAAATAACTTATCCATGTTAGATATGTGATGAATAACGACGCTCACCTGTTTATATAGGATTCGATCTCCAGGTTTTATTTTTAAATTCTGGAAATTTCAGCAAATATTCTTCTCAAAATATCAGATTAAAGTGAGTTTAATTTATCAAAAAAATAGGATTATTTGAACATTTCGGTTGTAAAACGTTTTAATCATCATCGTCCCTGTCTCGGGTATACACTTATGCATACGTATGTAAGCTTTTTATATGAATATATATACACACACACACACATATATATATATATATATATATATATATATATATGTATGTATGTATAATGTGTATGTGTGCATGCATATGCATACATACACATATTCATACACGCACATATATAACTAAACATATATGTGTGTTGGTATATATATGTGTATATATATATATTTATATACTGTATATATATATTTTATTTATATATATGTGTATGTGTGCATGCATATTCATACATACACACACATATATAACTAAACATATATGTGTTGGTATATATATATATATATATATATATATACATATATATATATACTATATATATATATATATATATATATATATATATATATATATATATATATATATTTGTATATACGTACATGTTTATGCATAACCATCTAGATATTTTACATATATATATATATGTATATATATATACTCTATATATATATATACTATATATATATATACTATATATATATATATATATATATATATATATATATATATATATATATATATATAGAGAGAGAGAGAGAGAGAGAGAGAGAGAGAGAGAGAGAGAGAGAGAGAGAGAGAGAGAGAGAGAGAGAGAGAGATTTTGTGTTTTTGTTCCATTCACCTTTGGAGTGAGGGATTAGCATGCCAATGGCCCCCCCCCCCCCATCCACTTCGATATTATTTTCTGTGGCTTTCAAAAGCCATGATGCTGGATTTCTTCCTCGTAACTGAATTCGAGTTGCTGGATTGAGTTGTAGTTCTGTTCAGTATTGGATGTTGAATGGAATAGAATAGGGTAGGGTAGTTGGCAGAGGACCAGTTGTGGGTTTGCGATGGAATTGAATAAAAGGGGTTTTCGGGTTGAATGGTCGTGTGGGCAGATTTGAATTGCACAGAAAGGGTTTTTGGGTTGAATGAGTGTTGGTAGATTTGAACTGAAAAGAACTGGATTTTGTGTTGCATGGTTCTGTAGACAGATTTGAATGGAACAGAAAGGGTTTTTGGGTTGAATGAGTGGTGGTATATTTGAACTGAAAAGAAAGGGCTTTTGGGTTACATGGTTTTAATGGAACAGAAAGAGTTTTTGGGTTAAATTTTTGTGTGGGTAGATTTGAATGGAACAAAAAGGGCTTTTGGGTTGAATGAATGGTGGTATATTTGAACTGAACAGAAAGGGCCTTTGGGTTGAATGGTTGTGTAGACAGATTTGAATGAAACAGAAAGTTTTTTTGGGGGTAACATGTGAGTGTTGGTAGATTTGAATTGAACAGAAATGGCTTATGGGTTGAATGAGTCTTGGCATATTTGAAATGAATAGAAATGGCTTTTGAGCTGAATGAGTGTGTTCGCATATTTGAACTGAACAGAAAAGGCATTTGGATTGAATGAGAGTATTCGCAGGTTTTAACTGAAAAGAAAGGGCTTTTGAGTTGAACGAAACTGCTGATAGATTTAAATTGAACAGAAAGGGCTTTTGGGTTGAATGAGTGTTGAAATATTTGAACTGAACTGAAAGGGCTTTTGGGTTGAAGGAGAGTGTTACTAGATTAGAATTGAACAGAAAGTGCTTTTGTATTAAATGAGTTTGCAGATTTGAATTGAAAAGAAAGGGCCTTTGGGTTCAATGAGAGGGTTGGGAGATTTGAATTTAAGAGACGGTTTGGGGTTGACTGAGTGTTGGCATATTTCAATTGAACAGACAGGGCTATTGGATTGAATCAGTGTGTTGGCAGATTTGAATTGAACAGAAAGGGTTTTTGGGTTGAATGAGAGGGTTGGCACATTTGAATTGAAAAGGAAGGACTTTTGGGTTGAATGAGAGTGTTGGTATGTATGAACTAAACCGGAAAGGCTTTTGAGTAGAATGGGTGCTGGTAATTTGAGATGAACAAAAAGGGCTTTTGGGTTGAATGAGACTCTGCATATTTGAACAGAACAGAAAGGGCTTTTGAGTTGAATGAAAGTGTAGGTAGATATTAATTGAACAGAAAGGGCTTTTAGGTTGAATGGGTGTTGGTAGATTTGAATTGAACAGAAATGGCTTTTGGGTGGAATGAGAGTGATGCTAGATTTTAATTGGATAGAAATGGCTTTTGGGTTGAATGAAAGTGTTGATAGATTTGAACTGAACAGAAAGGACTTTTGGGTTGAATAAGTGTTGGTATATTTGAACTGAATAGAAAGGGCTTTTGGGTAGAATGAAAGTGCTGGCAGATTTGAACTGAACAAAAAGGACTTTTGGGTTGAATGAGTGTGTTGGCATATTTTATCAGAACAGAAAGAGCTTTTGGGTAGAATGAAAGTGCTGGCAGATTTGAATTGAATAGAAAGGTATTTTAGGTTAAATGAGTGCAGGTAGATTCGAATTGAACAGAAAGGACTTTTGGGTTGAATGAAAGTGTTGGTAGATTTCAACTGAACAGTAAGGGCTTTTGGGTAGAATGAAAGTGCTGTCAGATTTGAACTGAACAAAAAGGACTTTTGGGTTGAATGAGTGTGTTGGCATATTTTATCAGATCAGAACGGGCTTTTGAGTTGAATGAAAATGTTGGTAGATTTGAATTGAATAGAAAGGTATTTTAGGTTGAATGAGTGCTGGTAGATTTGAATAGAACCGACTGGGCTTCCGGGTTGAATAAGAGTGTTGATAGATTTGAACTGAACAGAAAGGGCTTTTGGGTTGAATAAAAGTGTTGGTAGATTTGAAATGAACAGAAAGGGCTTTAGTGTTGAATGAGAGTGATGTTAGATTTGAACGGAACAGAAAGGGCTTTTTGGTTCAATGGGAGTGTTGGTAGATTTGAACTGAACAGAAAGGGCTTTTGGGTTGAATGAATGTGTTGGTAGATTTGAAATGAACAGAAAGGGCTTTAGTGTTGAATGAGAGTGATGTTAGATTTGAAATGAACAGAAAGGGGTTCTGGGTTGAATAAGAGTGTTGGTAGATTTGAACTGAACAGAAAGGGCTTTTTGGTTGAATAAGAGTGTTGGTAGATTTGAAATGAACAGAAAGGGCTTTTGTGTTGAATGAGAGTGATGTTAGATTTGAACTGAACAGAAAGGGCTTTTTGGTTCAATGAGAGTGTTGGTAGATTTGAACTGAACAGAAAGGGCTTTTGGGTTGAATAAATGTGTTGGTAGATTTGAAATGAACAGAAAGGGCTTTAGTGTTGAATGAGAGTGTTGGTAGATTTGAAATGAACAGAAAGGGCTTTTTGGTTCAATGGGAGTGTTGGTAGATTTGAACTGAACAGAAAGGGCTTTTGGGTTGAATAAGAGTGTTGGTAGATTTGAACTGAACAGAAAGGGCTTTTGGGTTGAATAAGAGTGTTGGTAGATTTGAAATGAACAGAAAGGGCTTTTGTGTTGAATGAGAGTGATGTTAGATGTGAACTGAACAGAAAGGGCTTTTGGGTTCAATGGGAGTGTTGGTAGATTTGAACTGAACTGAAAGGGCTTTTGGGTTGAATAAATGTGTTGGTAGATTTGAAATGAACAGAAAGGGCTTTAGTGTTGAATGAGAGTGATGTTAGATTTGAAATGAACAGAAAGGGGTTCTGGGTTGAATAAGAGTGTTGGTAGATTTGAACTGAACAGAAAGGGCTTTTGGGTTGAATAAGAGTGTTGGTAGATTTGAAATGAACAGAAAGGGCTTTTGTGTTGAATGAGAGTGATGTTAGATTTGAACTGAACAGAAAGGGCTTTTTGGTTCAATGAGAGTGTTGGTAGATTTGAACTGAACAGAAAGGGCTTTTGGGTTGAATAGGAGTGTTGGTAGATTTGAACTGAACAGAAATGGTTTTTGTGTTGAATGAGAGTGATGTTAGATTTGAAATGAACAGAAAGGGCTTTTAGGGTGAATAAGAGTTCTGGTAGATTTGAAATGAAGTGATAGGGCTTTTGTGTTGAAGGAGAGTGTTGGTAGGTTTGAACTGAACTGCCAGTCATGCTGCAGTTGTGTCAGTTTTATTGCTTTTGTGTTTTTTCTGATGTTAGTTAGTTTCATCTTTAATTATCTTATTTTATAAAGTTTCATTTCTTTTATTTTCAGGTGAGTGCACTACGTATATTGTTGCTGGATTAGCGATGGTGGAAGAGGGTAAGGTTATTTTGAGTGTTTGATGCATTCATGATGACTTTTCATGAAATGTTGTAATGATTCTATCAATACGAAGAGATATTTTGATGCAAACAATATTTAATATAAGTAAAATTTCAAGTGTATTAGGGAAGTAGTACATACCCATTTGGTTTTCATTTTTAAAATTTCGTTAAATGAATGTTTAGTTTTCCATTTATTCTTTTATTTGTAGACGAGAACTTTATATATATTTCATCTAAAGACAGCATATTCTAAATGTAGTTTATATAGATGCTAGCTGTGGTCACTACACACTCCTAATATTCCCAATTCGAAAAGATTCCTAAAATGTCGTCACATGAATTTCTATATTTTAGAATCATAGTTGGATTACCTTTTCTTCTTAATTTCCTGCGTTGGTGCAACTTTAGACTTGAGATCTTTTAGCGATGAAGGCTGAAAGACTAAAGGTAAAAGCTCAATGTTTTTTGGGACTGTGGAAGGTTGTCCATTTTTATGTTAAGTAAAAAATGCTTTGAGAAATGACTGGCATATTTAATATTGCTCTCAGTAATCTGAGGAATATTACAGCAAAAGACTTACTCATACACAGAGCTCAGTCTTGACCAGAGTCTGAGTTCCACACATAAAATCTTGAGTAAAAACCAATCAGGTTCGAAAAATATATCAATCTCGAATCAGTCACAGAAAAGAAATGTCTTAGTTATAACGACATTAACCAAACCCCTGGCATAAAAAGGGACGTGTTTGAGGACGTGCATTGGACTAGAAACAGCTGCAATGGTTGTTGTATATATATAACTATAGAATATAAATATACAATATATATAATATATATTATATATGTATGTATAATTATAGAATAAATATATACATTATATATATATATATATATATATTTATATATATAATATTTATATACATATATATATATATATATATATATATATGTATATATATAAAACGTAGTTATATAATAATGCACACATATATACATATATAATCACACCAACACACACACATATATATATATATAATAGAAAACGTAGTTATATAATAATGCATACACATGTACATATATATATATATATATATATATATATATAAACACCAACACACACACACACACACACACATATATATATATATATATATATATATATATATATACATATATATATATATATATATATATATATATATGTGTAGTTATATTATGTGTGTATGTATGCATAATCTTGCACACGCACACACACATATATATACACATTTATATAAAATGTTTACATACATATACGTAAGTGTATAATTAAAACACGGACGATAAGTGGTTGAAACGTTTTACAACAGATATGTTCAAATTCTAATATTTTTTTGAAAAATTAAAATCCCTTTTAATCCTATATTATGAAACGAATATTCGCTGTAATTTCTAGAATTTAAAAATAAAACCTGGAGATCTAATCCTATATAAAGAGCTAAGGGACGTTCTTCATCACATATCTAACATGGATAAGTTATTTGAAAAGACTTGGCCTTACTTGGCCTTCACAGCTCTCTGGGGAGTCGCCGTGCTCCGTGAAGCCTTCGGGAATCCTCTTCGGTACATCTTCGCTGGAGTCAACCGTGATGGTCAGGACAACGTCTTTGGGATCGACAATTTCCTTCTCTTTGTTGGACTTGGAGCAGTTCTTTCATTTGTTGTGAGACAAGGAAAGCGACGAAAGGCTGAAGAAGAAGAAGAAGACTTGAAGAGAAACATTCGGGAGCTCTATGTCATACTACAAGAGCAAGTAAAGAATCTGGATGTGATTGCTGTTAATATGACAAAGATTCAGGAGCTGGAGCGCAAGTTGGAAGAAACAGAGGATTGTAAAAAGAAGAAAGATGATGTGGGGAATATCTTAAGATTTTCAAAGCAACAGTTTAAGCATCAGGCCTTGGAAGACAAAATCCGTTACCTCGAGGATCAGAAGAATCTTATGGAAAAGCAGATGGGGGCTTATGAAAGGTCTAAAGCTGAACTGGAAGAAAAGCTCCTTCAGATCAAAGAAGAAAACAGAGACGTGCAGAAATATGCTGATGAACTGGCCCAAAGAAGTGATGACTTGAATAACCAGGTGATGAGTTTGACGGCTCACTTGGCTGAGAGCAATTGCCGACTCGTTCAGCTACAGACTGTTGCAGATAAGATGCACAAGAATCTGTGTAAAATGACTGAAGAAAAGATGGAGATGGAAAAACACATCCAGGCACAAGCTGAGATAATCGACCGTTGCAAGAATGACAAGGAAGAGATGCAGCTTAAAGTTGAAGATCTACAAAGAGAAGTAAGATTCCTTTCTCAATCGAAGCAATTTCTGGAATACCAGCTACAAGAAAAAGACACCAGACTCCGGGATCAAAATGCTTTGCTGCAAGAGAGAGACGGTCGTCTTCAGGAGATGAAAGAGAAAGCCAACGCCATCGATGGAGAAAATAATCGACTGCAAGATGAGCTGCAGCAGCTACAACGAGAGAAGGAGCAGTGTCTCCGTGACCTTGAAAATGTCAAGATGCAGAAGAAACAACAAGAGGAAACAAACACAAGACTCCAACAACAAATCTCTCTTCTCATGAGGTGGCGCGAAGGTGTGGCCTTTGGCCTGATGGAGACTGATCAACAGCTCTTTAATGGGGCTCCATAGAAAGGATCAAAGTTTCATTTTAAGTTCTCATAGGAATATTCATTTTTAGTATTTTAAAATTTGTTTTGTATATATATGTAAAAGGAATTATTTGTAATAGATTATATTAATTATTTTTCTGTTTCATTAACCACAGAAAAGTCTTTGCTTTTTGCACCCACTTGACGACCATATTTATTCAGAAATGACCCAATCACCGTCATGAAAATATTATTGAATTGCGAACTTGATAACGCAATGATATAAGATATGGTAGCTTATTCTACAGGTATTAAACACAAAAGTTCTAAAATTGGTTATATTTTATTTGAAGAATATACAAATACAGGCATGCACATCTCTTTTTATTTTTTCTTATTTTTTTCAAAAGCACATCGTAAGTTTTACCTCTAAACTTAAAGAATCAAGTCTTATTTTTCCAAAATTTTCAAATCTTTCCATATTGTTTTCTTGAAGAACAATTAGTTATTGAAACTCGTTACTGGTTATTTCGATTAGTCGCTGCTGACTGTTCGTGGATTTAAGAGGATTCAGAAGTGCTGGAACTAATTGGTGGTGAAGACGGATTATGAAGTTCATGATATGATGCCAAGCATTGGTACCGGGAAGACCCTTCGCTTCCGAAGAGAACACAGGGGGAATCAGCTGTCAGTATTTGTAGTAAAAGTGAAATGAGGATGGTCAGTGAAATGGAAAAAGGGGAAGTGAGAGCGAAAATAAAAGGTTGAAAAGTAGGCGCATATAAAAGTTTAGGAAATCTTCATTATATCAGATTAACCGATCTGCACCCACTTTTTGGCCTTTAACTTTACTGCCCTTAACGCTCCTTTTTTTTCCATCTCGCTGACCATCGTCATTTGACTTTTACTAGAAAAAGCAACAACTGATTTTCTTGTCAGTTGCTCTTTGGCAACGATGGGTCTCCCCGGCCCCCTTGCTTGACAACATGGCCTGGATATCATCAAGCGTCTTCATCGTCAATTAGTTCCACTAGTTCTAAATCCTCTTACATCCACGAACAGTCATCAGCCACTATTTAAAATAACCATTAACAAATTTTAATAACTAATTCTTCTTCAAGGAAACATGAAAAGATTTGAAAATTTTGGAGAAGTCAAATTCTTGACTCATTCAGTTTAGAGGTAAAACTTACGATGTCCTTTTGTGAAAAGGAAGAAAACAAAAAAATGTGAATGTGGATGCCTGAATTTGTATATTCTTCAAGTAATAATTGTTTGATATCATCACAATAAGACACCAAAGTTTAAATTATTGCGTTATTAAGTTCGCAATGCAATACATAGTTTTTATAATGATTGGGTCATTTGCGAATTAATAGTCAAATGGGCACAAAAATCAAATTTCTGTGGTTAATGAAACAGAAAAACAAATAAAAACATTTATTACAAATAGTTCCTTTTATATATTTACAAAACAAATTTCAACATACTAAGAATGAGCATTCCTTTAATAACTTAAAATGAAACTTTGTTCCTTCCTATGGAGCCCCATTGGCAAGCTGGTCGTCAGTTTTCCTCAGGCCAAAGGCCACACCTTGGCGCCATTTCATGAGGAGAGAGATTTGTTGTTGGAGTCTTGTGTTTGTTTCCTCTTGATGTTTTTTCTGCATCTTTACGTTTTCAAGGTCACGGAGACACTGTTCCTTCTCTCGTTGTACCTGCCGCAGCTTATCTTGCAGTCCATTATATTCTCCATGGATGGCGTTGGCTTTCTCTTCCATCTCCTGAAGACGACCGTCTCTCTCTTGCAGCAAAGCCTTCTGTTTCCGGAGTCTGGTGTCTTTTTCTTGTAGCTGGCATTCCAGATTTTGCTTTGCTTGAGAAAGGAATCTTACTTCTTTTTGTAGATCTTGAACTTTAAACTGCATCTCTTCCTTGTCATTCTTGCATCGGTTGATTGTCTCGGCTTGTGCCTGGATGTGTTCTTCCATCTCCATCTTTTCTTCATTCACTTTACACAGATTCTTGTGCATCTTATCTGCAACAGTCTGTAGCTGAACGAGTCGGCAATTGCTCTCAGCCAAGTCAGCCGTCAGACTCATCACCTGGTTATTAAAGTTGTCATTTCTTTGGGCCATTTCATCAATATATTTCTTCAGGTGTTTGTTTTCTTCTTTGATCTGAAGGAGCTTTTCTTCCAGTTCAGCTTTAGACCTTTCATAAGCCGCCATCTGCTTTCCCAAAAGATTCTTCTGATCCTCGAGGCAACGGATCTTGTCTTCCAAGGCCTGATGCTCCAAATGCTGCTTTGTAAATCTTAAGATATTCCCCAACTCTTCTTTCTTCTTACAATCATCTGTTTCTTTCAGCTTGCGCTCCAGCTCCTGAATATTTGTCATATCAACGGCAATCACATGCAGATTCTTTACTTGCTCTTTTAGTGTGACACAGAGCTCCGGAATGTTTCTCTTCAAGTCTTCTTCTTCTTCATCAGTCTTTCGTTGCTTTCCTTGTCTCACAACAAATAAAAGAACTGCTCCAAGTAAAACAAAGAGAAGGGAATTGTCGATCCCAAAGACGTTGTCCTGACCATCACGGTTGACTCCAGCGAAGATGTACCGAAGAGGATTCCCGGAGGCTTCACGGAGTACGGCGACTCCGCAGAGAGCTGTGAGGGCCAAGTAAGGCCAAGTCTTTTCAAATAACTTATCCATGTTAGATATGTGATGAATAACGACGCTCACCTGTTTATATAGTATTCGATCTCCAGGTTTTATTTTTAAATTCTGGAAATTTCAGCAAATATTCTTCTCAAAATATCAGATTAAAGTGAGTTTAATTTATCAAAAAAATAGGATTATTTGAACATTTCGGTTGTAAAACGTTTTAATCATTATCGTCCCTGTCTCGGGTATACACTTATGCATACGTATGTAAGCTTTTTATATAAATGTATACACACACACGCATATATATATATATACATATTATATATATATATATATATATATATATATATATATATATATATATATATATATATATATATATATATATATGTATGTATGTATAATGTGTATATGTGCATGCATATGCATACATACACATATATAACTAAACATATATGTGTGTTGGTATATATATGTATATATATATATATATATATATATATATATATATATATATATATATATATATATATATATATATATATATATATTTTATTTATATATATATATGTGTATGTGCGCATGCATATTCATACATACACACCCATATATAACTAAACATATATGTGTGTTGGTATATATATATATATATATATATATATATATATATATATATATATATATATATATATATATATATATTTGTATATATGTATATGTTTATGCATAACTATCTAGAGCATTTTCATATATATATATATATGTATATATATATATATATATATATATATATATATATATATATATACTATATATATATATATAAATATATATATATATATATATATATATATATATATAGAGAGAGAGAGAGAGAGAGAGAGAGAGAGAGAGAGAGAGAGAGATTTAGTGTTTTTGTTCCATTCACCTTTGGAGTGAGGGATTAGCATGCCAATGCCCCCCCCCCCACTTCGATATTATTTTTTGTGGCTTTCAAAAGCCATGATGCTGGATTACTTCCTCATAACTGAATTCGAGTTGCTGGATTGATTTGTAGTTCTGTTCAGTATTGGATGTTGAATGGAATAGAATAGGGTAGGGTAGTTGGCAGAGGACCAGCTGTGGGTTTGCGATGGAATTGAACAAAAAGGGTTTTCGGATTGAATGGTCGTGTGGGCAGATTTGAATGGCACAGAAAGGGTTTTTGGGTTGAATGAGTGTTGGTAGATTTGAACTGAAAAAAAAACGGGCTTTTGTGTTGCATGGTTCTGTAGACAGATTTGAATGGCACAGAAAGGCTTTTGGGTGGAATGAGTGGTGGTATATTTGAACTGAAAAGAAAAGGCTTTTGGGTTGCATGGTTGTGTAGACAGATTTTAATGGAACAGAAAGGGTTTTTGGGTTAAATGGTTGTGTGGGTAGATTTGAATGGAACAAAAAGTGCTTTTGGGTTGAATGAATGTTGGTATATTTGAACTGAACAGAAAGAGTGTTTGGGTTGCATGGTTGTGTAGATAGATTTGAATAGAACAGAAAGGGTTTTTGCGTTGAATGAGAGTTGGTATATTTGAATTGAACAGAAAGGGCCTTTGGGTTGAATGGTTGTGTAGGCAGATTTGAATGAAACAGAAAGGTTTTTTTGGGATAACATGTGAGTGTTGGTAGATTTGAATTGAACTGAAATGGCTTTTGGGTTGAATGAGTCTTGGCATATTTGAATTGAATAGAAATGGCTTTTGAGCTGAATGAGTGTGTTCGCATATTTGAACTGAACAGAAAAGGCATTTGGGTTGAATGAGAGTATTCGCAGGTTTTAACTGAGAAGAAAGGGCTTTTGAGTTGAATGAAACTGCTGATAGATTTAAATTGAAGAGAAAGGGCTTTTGGGTTGAATGAGTGTTGAAATATTTGAACTGAACTGAAAGGGCTTTTGGGTTGAAGGAGAGTGTTACCAGATTAGAATTGAACAGAAAGTGCTTTTAGATTAAATGAGTTTGCAGATTTGAATTGAAAAGAAAGGGCCTTTGCATTCAATGAGAGTGTTGGGAGATTTGAATTCAAGAGACGGTTTTCGGTGTAATGAGTGTTGGCATATTTCATTTGGACAGAAAGGGCTATTGGATTGAATGAGTGTGTTGGCAGATTTGAATTGAACAGAAAGGGCCTTTGGGTTGAATGAGATTGTTGGCAGATTTGAATTGAACAGATAGAGCTTCTGGATTAAATAAGAGTGATGGCAGACTTGAATTAAACAGAAAGGGCTTTCGTGTTGAAAGTGAATGTTGGCAGAGTTGAATTAAACAGATAGGCCTTTTGAATTGAATCAGTGTTGGCAGATTTGAATTGAACAGAAATGGTTTTTGGGTTGAATGAGTGGGTTGGCAGGTCTGAATTGAACAGAAAGGGTTTTTGGGTTGAATGAGTGGGTTGGCAGGTTTGAATTGAACAGGAAGGGCTTTATGGATGAATGAGAGTGTTGGCAGATTTGAATTGAACAAAAAGGGCTTTTGGGTGAAATGGAAGTGTTGGCAGATTTGAACTGAACAGAAAGGACTTTTGAGTTGAATGAAAGTGTAGGTAGATTAAAATAGAACAGAAAGGGCTTTTAGGTTGAATGGGTGTTGGTAGATTTGAATTGATCAGAAATGGCTTCTGGGTGGAATGAGAGTGATGTTAGATTTTAATTGGATAGAAATGGATTTTGGGTTGAATGAAAGTGTTGATAGATTTGAACTGAACAGAAAGGACTTTTGGGTTGAATAAGTGTTGGTAGATTTGAACTGAACAGAAAGGGCTTTTGGGTTGAATAAGAGTGTTGGTAGATTTGAACTGAACAGAAATGGTTTTTGTGTTGACTGAGAGTGATGTTAGATTTGAACTGAACAGGAAGGGCTTTTTGGTTCAATAAGAGTGTTGGTAGATTTGAACTGAACAGAAAGGGTTTTTGGGTTGAATAAGTGTGTTGGTAGATTTGAGATGAAGAGATAGGGCTTTTGTGTTGAATGAGAGTGATGTTAGATTTGAAATGAACAGAAAGGGCTTTTTGGTTCAATGAAAGTGTTGATAGATTTGAACTGAACAGAAAGGGCTTTTGGGTTGAATAGGAGTGTTGGTAGATTTGAGCTGAACAGAAATGGTTTTTGTGTTGAATGAGAGTGATGTTAGATTTGAAATTATTAGAAAGGGCTTTTTGGTTGAATAGGAGTGTTGGTAGATTTGAGATGAAGATATAAGGCTTTTGTGTTGAAGGAGAGTGATGTTAGATATAAAATGAACAGAAAGGGCTTTTGGGGTGAATAAGAGTTCTGGTAGATTTGAAATGAAGAGATAGGGCTTTTGTGTTGAAGGAGAGTGTTGGTAGGTTTGAATGAACTGCCAGCCATGCTGCAGTTGTGTCAGTTTTATTCCTTTCGTGTTTTCTCTGATGTTAGTTTCATCTTTAATTATCTCGCACAGTGTGGAACGTCTTGCAATTTTGGTCTTTATCGTCTACAGTGTGCCGCGTGAGGTTCACTTAGGCGTTATTTTGAGTGTTTAATACATTCATGATGACTTTTCACGAAATGTTGTAATGATTCTATCCTTACGAAGAGATATTTTGATGCAAACAATATTTAATATAAGTAAAATTTCAAGTGTATTAGGGAAGTAGTACATATCCATTTGGTTTTCATTCTTAAAATTTCGTTAAATGAATGTTTAGTTTTCCATTTATTTTTTTATTTGTAGACGAGAACTTTATATATATTTCATCTAAAGACAGCATATTCTAAATGTAGTTTATCTAGATAAAGGTCAAAATGAGATGACTTACTGTCAACGTCCCTTTCTTCTGTTGACCCTGCTAACTATGGTCACTACACACTCCTAATATTCCCCAATTCGAAAAAAAATCCTAAAATGTCGTCACATGAATTTCTATATTTTAGAATCATTGTTAGATTATCTTTTCCTCTCAATTTCCTGCGTTGGTGCAATTTTAGACTTGAGATCTTTTAGCGATGAAGGCTGAAAGACTAAAGGTAAAAGTTTAATGTTTTTTGGGACTGTGAAAGGTTGTCCAATTTTATGTTAAGTAAAAAATGCTTTGAGAAATGACTGGCATATTTGATATTGCTCTCAGTAGCCTGAGGAATATTACAGCAAAAGAGTTACTCATACACAGAGCTCAGACTTGACCAGAGTCTAAGTTCCACACATAAAATCTTGAGTAAAAACCAATCAGGTTAGAAAAAGATATCAATCTCGAGTCAGTCACAGAAAAGAAATGTCTTAGTTACAACGTCATTAACCAAACCCCTGGCATAAAAAGGGACGTGTTTGAGGACGTGCATTGGACTAGAAACAGCTGCAATGGTTGTTGTATATAACTATAGAATATATATATACAGTATATATAATATAAATATGTATGTATAATTATAGAATAAATATATACATTATATATATATGTACATATATATATATATATATATATATATATATATATATATATTTATATATATATATATATATATATTTATATATATATACATATATTTATATATACACATATACATACATACATATATATATATATATATATATACATATATAGAAAACGCAGTTATATAATAATGCACATATATATACATATATTATCACACCAACACACACACACATATATATATATATATATATATATATATATATGTATATATATATGATAGAAAACGTAGCTATATAATAATGCATACACATGTACATATATATATATATATATATATATATATATATATATATATATATACACCAGCACACACACACACACACATATATATATATATATATATATATATATATATATATACATATATATATAGTTATATTATGTGTGTGTATGTATGCATATTCTTGCACACGCACACACACACACATATATATATACATTTATATAAAATGTTTACATACATGTACGTAAGTGTATAATTAAGGCACGGACGATAAGTGGTTAAAACGTTTTACAACAGATATGTTCAAATTCTAATATCTTTTTGAAAAATTAAAATCCCTTTTAATCTGATATTATGAAATGAATATTTGCTGTAATTTCTAGAATTTAAAAATAAAACCTGGAGATCGAATCCTATATAAAGAGCCGAGCGTCGTTATTCATCACATATCTAACATGGATAAGTTATTTGAAAAGACTTGGCCTTACTTGGCCTTCACAGCTCTCTGCGGAGTCGCCGTGCTCCGTGAAGCCTCCGGGAATCCTCTTCGGTACATCTTCTCTGGAGTCAACCGTGATGGTCAGGACAACGTCTTCTGGATCGAGAATTTCCTTCTCTTTGTTTTACTTGGAGCAGTTCTTTTATTTGTTGTGAGACAAGGAAAGCGACGAAAGACTGATGAAGAAGAAGAAGAAGAAGAAGACTTGAAGAGAAACATTCGGGAGCTCTATGTCATACTGCAAGAGCAAGTAAAGAATCTGGATATGATTGCTGTTAATATGACAAAGATTCAGGAGCTGGAGCGCAAGGTGAAAGAATCAGAGGATTTTAAGAAGAAGAAAGATGATGTGGGGAATATCTTAAGATTTTCAAAGCAGCAGTTGAAGCATCAGGCCTTGGAAGACAAAATCCGTTGCCTCGAGGATCAGAAGAATCTTTTGGAAAAGCAGATGGCGGGTTATGAAAGGTCTAAGGCTGAACTGGAAGAAAAGCTCCTTCAGATCAAAGAAGAAAACAGAGACGTGAAGAAAACTGCTGATGAAATGGCCCAAAGAAGTGATGACTTGAATAACCAGGTGATGAGTCTGACGGCTAACTTGGCTGAGAGCAATTGCCGACTCGTTCAGCTACAGACTGTTGCAGATAAGATGCACGAGAATCTGTGTAAAGTGACTGAAGAAAAGATGGAGATGGAAAAACACATGCAGGCACAAGCTGAGATAATCGACCATTGCAAGAATGACAAGGAAGAGATGCAGCTTAAAGTTCAAGATCTACAAAGAGAAGTAAGATTCCTTTCTCAATCGAAGCAGTTTCTGGAATACCAGCTACAAGAAAAAGACACCAGACTCCGGGATCAAAATGCTTTGCTGCAAGAGAGAGACGGTCGTCTTCAGGAGATGACCCAGAGAGCCAACGCCATCGATGGAGAAAATAATCGACTGCAAGATGAGCTGCAGCAGCTACAACGAGAGAAGGAGCAGTGTCTCCGTGACCTTGAAAACGTCAAGATGCAGAAGAAACAACAAGAGGAAACAAACACAAGACTCCAACAACAAATCTCTGTTCTCATGAGGTGGCGCGAAGGTGTGGCCTTTGGCCTGATGGAGACTGATCAACAGCTCTTTAATGGGGCTCCATAGAAAGGATCAAAGTTTCATTTTAAGTTCTCATAGGAATATTCATTCTTAGTATTTTAAAATTTGTTTTGTATATATATAAAAGGAATTATTTGTAATAAATTATATTAATTATTTTTCTGTTTCATTAACCACAGAAAAGTCTTTGCTTTTTGCGCCCACTTGACGACCATATTTATTCAGAAATGACCCAATCACCGTCATGAAAATTGTATTGCATTACGAACTTGATAACGCAATGATTTAAAATATGGTATCTTATTCTACAGGTATTAAACACAAAAGTTCTAAAATTGGTTATATTTTATTTGAAGAATATACAAATACAGGCATGCACATCTATTTTTTTTTCTTAATTTTTTCAAAAGCACATCGTAAGTTTTACCCCTAAACTTAAAGAATCAAGTCTTATTTTTCCAAAATTTTCAAATCTTTCCATAATGATTTCTTGAAGAAGAATTAGTTATTGAAAATCGTTACTGGTTATTTCGATTACTCGCTGCTGACTGTTCGTGGATTTAAGAGGATTCAGAACTGCTGGAACTAATTGGTGATGAAGACGGATTATGAAGTTCATGATATGATGCCAAGCATTGGTACCGGGGAGACCCTTCGCTTCCGAAGAGAACGCAGGGGGAATCAGCTGTCAGTATTTGTAGTAAAAGTGAAAAGAGAATGGTCAGTGAGATGGAAAAAGGGGAAGTGAGAGCGAAAATAAAAGGTTAAAAAGTAGGCGCATATAAAAGTTTAGGAAATCTTCATTATATCAGATTAACTGATCTGCACCCACTTTTTGGCCTTTAACTTTACTTCCCTTCCCACTTCCTTTTTTTTCCATCTCGCTGACCATCGTCATTTGACGTTTACTACAAAAAGCAGCAACTGAATTTCTCGTCAGTTGCTCTTTGGCAGCGATGGGTCTCCCCGGCCCCCTTGCTTGACAACGTGGCCTGGATATCATCAAGTGTCTTCATCGTCAATTAGTTCCACCTGTTCTAAATCCTCTTACATCCACGAACAGTCATCAGCCACTAATTAAAATAACCATTAACGAATTTTAATAACTGATTCTTCTTCAAGGAATTATTATGAAAAGATTTGAAAATTTTGGAAAAATAAAAGTCTTGATTCTTTCAGTTTAGGGGTAAAACTTACGATGTCCTTTTGTGAAAAGGAAGAAAATAAACAAATGTGAAGGTGGATGCCTGTATTTGTATATTCTTCAAATAAGAATCGTTTGATATCATCACAATAAGACACCAAAGTTTAAATGATTGCGTTATCAAGTTCGCAATGCAATACAGTTTTTATGATGATGATTGGGTCATTTGCGAATTAATAGTCAAATGGGCACAAAAGTCAAATTTCTGTGGTTAATGAAGCAGAAAAATAAATAAAAACATTTATTACAAATAGTTCCTTTTATATATTTACAAAACAAATTTCTTCATACTAAGAATGAGCATTCCTTTAAAAACTGAAAATGAAACTTTGTTCCTTCCTATGGAGCCCCATTGGCAAGCTGGTCGTCAGTTTTCCTCAGGCCAAAGGCCACACCTTCACGCCATCTCATGAGGAGAGAGATTTGTTGTTGGAGTCTTGTGTTTGTTTCCTCTTGTTGTTTCTTCTGCATCTTGACGTTTTCAAGGTCACGGAGACACTGTTCCTTCTCTCGTTGTAGCTGCCGCATCTTATCTTGCAGTCCATTATATTCTCCATCGATGGCGTTGGCTTTCTCTTCCATCTCCTGAAGACGACCGTGCCTCTCTTGCAGCAAAGCATTCTGTTTCCGGAGTCTGGTGTCTTTTTCTTGTAGCTGGCATTCCAGATTTTGCTTTGCTTGAGAAAGGAATCTTACTTCTTTTTGTAGATCTTCAACTTTAAGCTGCATCTCTTCCTTGTCATTCTTGCATCGGTTGATTGTCTCGGCTTGTGCCTGGATGTGTTTTTCCATCTCCATCTTTTCTTCAGTCACTCTACACAGATTCTTGTGCATCTTATCTGCAACAGTCTGTAGCTGAACGAGTCGGCAATTGCTCTCAGCCAAGTCAGCCGTCAGACTCATCACCTGGTTATTAAAGTTGTCATTTCTTTGGGCCATTTCATCAGCATATTTCTTCACGTCTCTGTTTTCTTCTTTGATCTGAAGGAGCTTTTCTTCCAGTTCAGCTTTAGACCTTTCATAAGCCGCCATCTGCTTTCCCAAAAGATTCTTCTGATCCTCGAGGCAACGGATCTTGTCTTCCAAGGCCTGATGCTCCAAATGCTGCTTTGTAAATCTTAAGATATTCCCCAACTCTTCTTTCTTCTTACAATCCTCTGTTTCTTTCAGCTTGCGCTCCAGCTCCTGAATCTTTGTCATATTAACAGCAATCACATGCAGATTCTTTACTTGCTCTTTTAGTGTGACACAGAGCTCCGGAATGTTTCTCTTCAAGTCTTCTTCTTCTTCATCAGTCTTTCGTCGCTTTCCTTGTCTCACAACAAATAAAAGAACTGCTCCAAGTAAAACAAAGAGAAGGGAATTGTCGATCCCAAAGACGTTGTCCTGACCATCTTGGTTGACTCCAGCGAAGATGTACCGAAGAGGATTCCCGGAGGCTTCACGGAGCACGGCGACTCCCCAGAGAGCTGTGAGGGCCAAGAAAGGCCAATTCTTTGCAAATAACTTATCCATGTTAGATATGTGATGAATAACGACGCTCACCTGTTTATATAGTATTCGATCTCCAGGTTTTATTTTTAAATTCTAAAAATTTCAGCAAATATTCGTCTCAAAATATCAGATTAAAGTGAGTTTAATTTCTCAAAAAATAGGATTATTTGAACATTTCGGTTGTAAAACGTTTTAATCATTATCGTCCCTGTCTCGGGTATACACTTATGCATATGTATGTAAGCTTTTTATATAAATGTATACACACACACACGCATATATATATATATATATACATATTATATATATATATGTATGTATATATAATGTGTATATGTGCATGCATATGAACACATACACATATATAACTAAACATATATGTGTGTTGGTATATATATGTATATATATAGATATATATATATATATATATATATATATATATATATATATATATATGTGTGTGTATGTGCGCATGCATATTCATACATACACACCCATATATAACTAAACATATATATGTGTTGGTATATATATATATATATATATATATATATATATATATATATATATATATATATATATATATATATATATATATATTTGTATATATGTACATGTTTATGCATAACTATCTAGAGATTTTATATATATATATATGTATATATATACTATATATATATATATATATATATATATATATATATATATATATATATATATATATAGAGAGAGAGAGAGAGAGAGAGAGAGAGAGAGAGAGAGAGAGAGAGAGAGAGAGAGAGATTCAGTGTTTTGGTTCCATTCACCTTTGGAGTGAGGGATTAGCATGCCAATGCCCCCCCCCCCTTCACTTCGATATTATTTTCTGTGGCTTTCAAAAGCCATGATGCTGGATTTATTCCTCGTAACTGAATTCGAGTTGCTGGATTGAGTTGTAGTTCTGTTCAGTATTGGATGTTGAATGGAATAGAATAGGGTAGGGTAGTTGGCAGAGGACCAGTTGTGGGTTTGCGATGGAATTGAACAAAAAGGGTTTTCGGGTTGAATGGTCGTGTGGGCAGATTTGAATGGCACAGAAAGGGTTTTTGGGTTGAATGAGTGTTGGTAGATTTGAACTGAAAAGAACGGGGTTTTGTGTTGCATGGTTCTGTAAACAGATTTGAATGGAACAGAAAGGGCTTTTGGGTTGAATGAGTGGTTGTATATTTGAACTGAAAAGAAAGGGCTTTTGGGTTGCATGGTTCTGTAGACAGATTTTAATGGAACAGAAAGGGTTTTTGGGTGAAATGGTTGTGTGGGTAGATTTGAATGGAACAAAAAGTGCTTTTGGGTTGAATGAATGTTGGTATATTTGAACTGAACAGAAAGAGTGTTTGGGTTGCATGGTTGTGTAGATAGATTTGAATAGAACAGAAAGGGTTTTTTTGTTGAATGAGTGTTGGAAGATTTGAACTGAAAAGAAAGGACTTTTGGGTTACATGGTTCTGTAGAAGATTTTAATGGAACAGAAAGAGTTTTTGGGTAAAATTTTTTTGTGGGTAGATTTGAATGGAACAAAAAGGGCTTTTGGGTTGAATGAGTGTTGGTAAATTTGAACTGAACAGAAAGAGTTTTTGGGTTGCATGGTTGTGTAGATAGATTTGAATAGAACAGAAAGGGCTTTTGGGTTGAATGAGAGTTGGTATATTTGAATTGAACAGAAAGGGCCTTTGGGTTGAATGGTTGTGTAGGCAGATTTGAATGAAACAGAAAGTTTTTTTTGGGGTAACTTGTGAGTGTTGGTAGATTTGAATTGAACAGAAATGGCTTATGGGTTGAATGAGTCTTGGCATATTTGAATTGAATAGAAATGACTTTTGAGCTGAATGAGTGTGTTCGCATATTTGAACTGAACAGAAAAGGCATTTGGATTGAATGAGAGTATTCGCAGGTTTTAACTGAAAAGAAAGGGCTTTTGAGTTGAACGAAACTGCTGATAGATTTAAATTGAACAGAAAGGGCTTTTGGGTTGAATGAGTGTTGAAATATTTGAACTGAACTGAAAGGGCTTTTGGGTTGAAGGAGAGTGTTACTAGATTAGAATTGAACAGAAAGTGCTTTTGTATTAAATGAGTTTGCAGATTTGAATTGAAAAGAAAGGGCCTTTGGGTTCAATGAGAGGGTTGGGAGATTTGAATTTAAGAGACGGTTTGGGGTTGACTGAGTGTTGGCATATTTCAATTGAACAGACAGGGCTATTGGATTGAATCAGTGTGTTGGCAGATTTGAATTGAACAGAAAGGGTTTTTGGGTTGAATGAGAGGGTTGGCACATTTGAATTGAAAAGGAAGGACTTTTGGGTTGAATGAGAGTGTTGGTATGTATGAACTAAACCGGAAAGGCTTTTGAGTAGAATGGGTGCTGGTAATTTG
The DNA here is from genome assembly GCF_036898095.1 of Palaemon carinicauda. Classification (NCBI taxonomy): domain Eukaryota; kingdom Metazoa; phylum Arthropoda; class Malacostraca; order Decapoda; family Palaemonidae; genus Palaemon; species Palaemon carinicauda. Next base: position 66,472,113 of record NC_090750.1, on the reverse strand, counting down.
AAATGAACAAAAAGGGCTTTTGGGTTGAATGAGACTCTGTGCATATTTGAACAGAACAGAAAGGGCTTTTGAGTTGAATGAAAGTGTAGGTAGATTTTAATTGAACAGAAAGGGCTTTTAGGTTGAATGGGTGTTGGTAGATTTGAATTGAACAGAAATGGCTTTTGGGTGGAATGAGAGTGATGTTAGATTTTAATTGGATAGAAATGGCTTTTGGGTTGAATGAAAGTGTTGATAGATTTGAACTGAACAGAAAGGACTTTTGGGTTGAATAAGTGTTGGTATATTTGAACTGAATAGAAAGGGCTTTTGGGTAGAATGAAAGTGCTGGCAGATTTGAACTGAACAAAAAGGGCCTTTGGGTTGAATAAGTGTGTTGGCTTATTTTATCAGAACAGAAAGGGCTTTTGAGTTGAATGAAAGTGTTGGTAGATTTGAATTGAATAGAAAGGTATTTTAGGTTGAATGAGTGCTGGTAGAATCGAATTGAACAGAAAGGGCTTTTGGGTTGAATGAAAGTGTTGGTAGATTTGAACTGAACAGAAAGGGCTTTTGGGTAGAATGAAAGTGCTAGCAGATTTGAACTGAACAAAAAGGGCCTTTGGGTTGAATAAGTGTGTTGGCATATTTTATCAGAACAGAAAGGGCTTTTGAGTTAAATGAAAGTGTTGGTAGATTTGAATTGAATAGAAAGGTATTTTAGGTTGAATGAGTGTTGGTAGATTTGAATAGAACCGACAGGGCTTCCGGGTTGAATAAGAGTGTTGGTAGATTTGAACTGAACAGAAAGGGCTTTTGGGTTGAATAAGTGTTGGTATATTTGAACTGAATAGAAAGGGCTTTTGGGTAGAATGAAAGTGCTGGCAGATTTGAACTGAACAAAAAGGGCCTTTGGGTTGAATAAGTGTGTTGGCATATTTTATCAGAACAGAAAGGGCTTTTGAGTTAAATGAAAGTGTTGGTAGATTTGAATTGAATAGAAAGGTATTTTAGGTTGAATGAGTGTTGGTAGATTTGAATAGAACCGACAGGGCTTCCGGGTTGAATAAGAGTGTTGGTAGATTTGAACTGAACAGAAAGGGCTTTTGGGTTGAATAAAAGTGTTGGTATATTTGAAATGAACAGAAAGGGCTTTAGTGTTCAATGAGAGTGATGTTAGATTTGAACGGAACAGAAAGGGGTTCTGGGTTGAATAAGAGTGTTGGTAGATTTGAACTGAACAGAAAGGGCTTTTGGGTTGAATGAGAGTGATGTTACATTTGAAATGAACAGAAAGGGCTTTTAGGATGAATAAGAGTTCTGGTAGATTTGGAATGAAGAGATAGGGCTTTTTTGTTGAAGGAGAGTGTTGGTAGGTTCGAACTGAACTGCCAGTCATGCTGCAGTTGTGTCAGTTTTATTGCTTTTGTGTTTTTTCTGATGTTAGTTAGTTTCATCTTTAATTATCTTATTTAATAAAGTTTCATTTCTTTTATTTTCAGGTGAGTGCACTACGTATATTGTTGCTGGATTAGCGATGGTGGAAGAGGGTAAGGTTATTTTGAGTGTTTGATGCATTCATGATGACTTTTCATAAAATGTTGTAATGATTCCATCAATACGAAGAGATATTTTGATGCAAACAATATTTAATATAAGTAAAATTTCAAGTGTATTAGGGAAGTAGTACATATCCATTTGGTTTTCATTTTTAAAATTTTGTTAAATGAATGTTTAGTTTTCCATTTATTCTTTTATTTGTAGACGAGAACTTTATATATATTTCATCTAAAGGCAGCATATTCTAAATGTAGTTTATCTAGATAAAGGGCAAAATGAGATGACTTACTGTCAAGGTCCCTTTCCTCTGTAGACCCTGCTAACTATGGTCTCTCCTAATATTCCCCAATTCGAAAAGATTCCTAAAATGTCGTCACATGAATTTCTATATTTTAGAATCATAGTTGGATTACCTTTTCTTCTCAATTTCCTGCGTTGGTGCAATTTTAGACTTGAGATCTTTTAGCGATGAAGGCTGAAAGACTAAAGGTAAAGGCTTAATGTTTTTTGGGACTGTGGAAGGTTGTCCAATTTTATGTTAAGTAAAAAATGCTTTGATAAATAACTGGCATATTTGATATTGCTCTCAGTAGCCTGAGGAATATTACAGCAAAAGAGTTACTCATACACAGAGCTCAGTCTTGACCAGAGTCTGAGTTCCACACATAAAATCTTGAGTAAAAACCAATCAGGTTCGAAAAATATATCAATCTCGAATCAGTCACAGAAAAGAAATGTCTTAGTTATAACGACATTAACCAAACCCCTGGCATAAAAAGGGACGTGTTTGAGGACGTGCATTGGACTAGAAACAGCTGCAATGGTTGTTGTATATATATAACTATAGAATATAAATATACAATATATATAATATATATTTTATATGTATGTATAATTATAGAATAAATATATACATTATATATATATTTATATATATAATATTTATATATATACATATATATATATATATGTATATATAAAACGTAGTTATATAATAATGCACACATATATACATATATAATCACACCAACACACACACACATATATATATATATATAATAGAAAACGTAGTTATATAATAATGCATACACATGTACATATATATATATAAACACCAGCACACACACACACACACACATATATATATATATATATATATATATATATATATATATATATATATATATTTATATATATATATATATATATATATATATATATATATATATATATATGTAGTTATATTATGTGTGTATGTATGCATAATCTTGCACACGCACACACACATATATATATACACATTTATATAAAATGTTTACATACATATACGTAAGTGTATAATTAAGGCACGGACGATAAGTGGTTAAAACGTTTTACAACAGATATGTTCAAATTCTATTTTTTTGAAAAATTAAAATCCCTTTTAATCTGATATTATGAAAAGGAATATTTGCTGAAATTTACTGAATTTAAAAATAAAACCTGGAGATCTAATCCTATATAAAGAGCTAAGGGACGTTCTTCATCACATATCTAACATGGATAAGTTATTTGAAAAGAATTGGCCTTACTTGGCCTTCACAGCTTTCTGCGGAGTCGCCATGCTCCGTGAAGCCTCCGGGAATCATCTTCGGTACATCTTCTCTGGAGTCAACCGTGATGGTCAGGACAACGTCTTTGGGATCGACAATTCCCTTCTCTTTGTTTTACTTGGAGCAGTTCTTTTATTTGTTGTGAGACAAGGAAAGCGACAAAAGACTGATGAAGAAGAAGAAGAAGAAGAAGACTTGAAGAGAAACATTCGGGAGCTCTATGTCATGCTGCAAGAGCAAGTAAAGAATCTGGATGTGATTGCTGTTAATATGACAAAGATTCAGGAGCTGGAGCGCAAGTTGAAAGAATCAGAGGATTTTAAGAAGAAGAAAGATGATGTGGGGAGTATCTTAAGATTTAGAAAGCAGCAGTTAGAGCATCAGGCCTTGGAAGACAAAATCCGTTGCCTCGAGGATCAGAAGAATCTTTTGGAAAAGCAGACTGCGGCTTATGAAAGGTCTAAGGCTGAACTGGAAGAAAAGCTCCTTCAGATCAAAGAAGAAAACAGAGACGTGAAGAAAACTGCTGATGAAATGGCCCAAAGAAATGATGTCTTGAATAACCAGGTGATGAGTCTGACGGCTCACTTGGCTGAGAGCAATTGCCGACTCGTTCAGCTACAGACTGTTGCAGATAAGATGCACAAGAATCTGTGTAAAATGACTGAAGAAAAGATGGAGATGGAAAAACACATGCAGGCACAAGCTGAGATAATCGACCGTTGCAAGAATGACAAGGAAGAGATGCAGCTTAAAGTTGAAGATCTACAAAGAGAAGTAAGATTCCTTTCTCAATCGAAGCAATTTCTGGAATACCAGCTACAAGAAAAAGACACCAGACTCCGGGATCAAAATGCTTTGCTGCAAGAGAGAGATGGCCGTCTTCAGGAGATGAAAGAGAAAGCCAACGCCATCGATGGAGAAAATAATCGACTGCAAGATGAGCTGCAGCAGCTACAACGAGAGAAGGAGCAGTGTCTCCGTGACCTTGAAAACGTCAAGATGCAGAAGAAACAACAAGAGGAAACAAACACAAGACTCCAACAACAAATCTCTCTTCTCATGAGATGGCGCCAAGGTGTGGCCTTTGGCCTGATGGAGACTGATCAACAGCTCTTTAATGGGGCTCCATAGAAAGGATCAAAGTTTCATTTTAAGTTCTCATAGGAATATTCATTCTTAGTATTTTAAAATTTGTTTTGTATATATATGTAAAAGGAATTATTTGTAATAAATTATATTAATTATTTTTCTGTTTCATTAACCACAGAAAAGTCTTTGCTTTTTTGCGCCCACTTGACGACCATATTTATTCAGAAATGACCCAATCAGGTTCAGGTTCAGGTTCAGGTTCTGGGGTGAGGCATAGCCTTTACAACGGTGCCTCTGTGTCTTTTAGTTTTGTGTGTTCCTTATTTTCACTAGTTTTTCTCTTTTCATCCACATTTGTTGTAGTATACTTTTCTTATTTTCAATATTCTCTTCACAAAAAAGGAATTTTCTAACTGTTTGTGCACTATCTTCTTCGTATGGTTGTTGGAGCTCAATTGCTTTTATTCTTATATCACTAAACTGTGGACAATATAATATAAAGTGGTTAGCATTTTCTTCTACATCACAGAATACACAATTTATATTTCCATCTTGGTGTCTGTTTCTTATATTCAAGCCCAATGAGTTTGTCCTTGCTCTGAATAATAAAATTGACGAAAATGTATTGTCATACACTTCCTCCTCCTTGATTTCACTTTTCCAGTTTTTATACAAAATTAGACTCTCCTTACACTCCATTTCACTCTTCCATTTGCTTGTGTCCCATTCTCTTGTTCTCTTCTTTATGTCCTCTTTCGTACATCTCTTGACTTCTCTCATCGCCATCCCACATTCTTCAGCATACTTCTTCACATGCATCCACCACTTCCTCTCTTTTTCTTCCATATCATTGACTATTGCGAACTTGATAACGCAATGATGTAAAATATGGTATCTTATTCTACAGGTATTAAACACAAAAGTTCTAAAATTGGTTATATTTTATTTGAAGAATATACAAATACAGGCATGCACATTTTTTTTTTTCCCAAAAGCACATCGTAAGTTTTACCTCTAAACTTAAAGAATCAAGTCTTATTTTTCCAAAATTTTCAAATCTTTCCATAATGTTTCCTTGAAGAAGAATAAGTTATTGAAAATCGTTACTGGTTATTTCGATTAGTCGCTGCTGACTGTTCGTGGATTTAAGAGGATTCAGAACTGCTGGAACTAATTGGTGGTGAAGACGGATTATGAAGTTCATGATATGATGCCAAGCATTGGTACTGGGAAGACCCATGGCTTCCGAAGAGAACGCAGGGGGAATCAGCTGTCAGTATTTGTAGTAAAAGTGAAATGAAGATGGTCAGTGAGATGGAAAAAGGGGAAGTGAGAGCGAAAATAAAAGGTTTAAAAGTAGGCTTATATAAAAGTTTAGGAAAACTTTATTATATCAGATTAACCGATCTGCACCCACTTTTTGGCCTTTAACTTTACTGCCCTTAACGCTTCCTTTTTTTCCATCTCGCTGATCATCATCATTTGACTTTTACTACAAAAAGCAGCAACTGAATTTCTCGTCAGTTGCTCTTTGGCAGCAATGGGTCTCCCCGGCCCCCTTGCTTGACAACATGGCCTGGATATCATCAAGCGTCTTCATCGTCAATTAGTTCCACTAGTTCTAAATCCTCTTACATCCACGAACAGTCATCAGCCACTAATTAAAATAACCATTAACGAATTTTAATAACTGATTCTTCTTCAAGGAAACATTATGAAAAGATTTGAAAATTTTGGAAAAATAAAAGTCTTAATTCTTTCAGTTTAGGGGTAAAACTTACGATGTCCTTTTGTGAAAAGGAAGAAAACAAACAAATGTGAAGGTGGATGCCTGTATTTGTATATTCTTCAAATAAGAATCGTTTGATATCATCACAATAAGACACCAAAGTTTAAATTATTGCGTTTACAAGTTCGCAATGCAATACATAGTTTTTATGATGATGATTGGGTCATTTGGGAATTAATAGTCGAATGGGAACAAAAATCAAATTTCTGTGGTTAATGAAACAGAAAAACAAATAAAAACATTTATTACAAATAGTTCCTTTTATATATTTACAAAACAAATTTCAACATACTAAGAATGAGCATTCCTTTAAAAACTTAAAACGAAACTTTGTTCCTTCCTATGGAGCCCCATTGGCGAGCTGGTCGTCAGTTTTCCTCAGGCCAAAGGCCACACTTTCACGCCATCTCATAAGAAGAGAGATTTGTTGTTGGAGTCTTGTGTTTGTTTCCTCTTGTTGTTTCTTCTGCATCTTGATGTTTTCAAGGTCACGGAGACACTGCTCCTTCTCTCGTTGTAGCTGCTGCAGCTCATCTTGCAGTCGATTATTTTCTCCATCGATGGCGTTGGCTTTCTCTTTCATCTCCTGAAGACGACCGTCTCTCTCTTGCAGCAACGCATTCTGTTTCCGAAGTCTGGTGTCTTTTTCTTGTAGCTGGCATTCCAGATTTTGCTTCGCTTGAGAAAGGAATCTTACTTCTTTTTGTAGATCTTGAACTTTAAGCTGCATCTCTTCCTTGTCATTCTTGCATCGGTTGATTGTCTCGGCTTGTGCCTGCATGTGTTCTTCCATCTCCATCTTTTCTTCATTCACTTTACACAGATTCTCGTGCATCTTATCTGCAACAGTCTGTAGCTGAACGAGTCGGCAATTGCTCTCAGCCAAGTGAGCCGTCAGACTCATCACCTGGTTATTAAAGTTGTCATTTTTTTGGGCCATTTCATCAATATATTTCTTCAGGTGTTTGTTTTCTTCTTTGATCTGAAGGAGCTTTTCTTCCAGTTCAGCTTTAGACCTTTCATAAGCCGCCATCTGCTTTCCCAAAAGATTCTTCTGATCCTCGAGGTAATGGATCTTGTCCTCCAAGGCCTGATACTCCAACTGCTGTTTTGTAAATCTTAAGATATTTCCCACCTCTTCTTTCTTCTTACAATCCTCTGTTTCTTTCAGCTTGCGCTCCAGCTCCTGAATCTTTGTCATATTAACAGCAATCACATGCAGATTCTTTACTTGCTCTTTTAGTGTGACACAGAGCTCCGGAATGTTTCTCTTCAAGTCTTCTTCTTCTTCATCAGTCTTTCGTCGCTTTCCTTGTCTCACAACAAATAAAAGAACTGCTCCAAGTAAAACAAAGAGAAGGGAATTGTCGATCCCAAAGACGTTGTCCTGACCATCACGGTTGACTCCAGCGAAGATGTACCGAAGATGATTCCCGGAGGCTTCACGGAGCACGGCGACTCCGCAGAGAGCTGTGAGGGCCAAGTAAGGCCAATTCTTTTCAAATAACTTATCCATGTTAGATATGTGATGAATAACGACGCTCACCTGTTTATATAGGATTCGATCTCCAGGTTTTATTTTTAAATTCTAGAAATTTCAGCAAATATTCGTCTCAAAATATCAGATTAAAGTGAGTTTAATTTCTCAAAAAATAGGATTATTTGAACATTTTGGTTGTAAAACGTTTTAATCATTATCGTCCCTATCTCGGGTATACACTTATGCATACGTATGTAAGCTTTTTATATAAATGTATACACATATATATATACATATATATATATATATATATATATATATATATATATATATATATATATATATATATATATATATGTATAATTGGATGTGTGCATGCATATGCATACATACACATATTCATACACTCACATATATAACTAAACATATATGTGTGTTGGTATATATATGCATATATATATATATATATATATATATATATATATATATATATATATATATTATTTTATTTATATATATGTGTATGTGCGCATGCATATTCATACATCACACACATATATAACTAAACATATATGTGTGTTGGTATATATATATATATATATATATATATATATATATATATATATATATATATATATATATATATATATATATATACATACATACATACAACAACCAATACAGCTTTTCGAGTCCACTGCACAAATTATACTTCTCACAATTCTATGGTTACTTGACTTTAATCTGTTTAACTCCATTAGCCTCTGCCTTTAACTAATCACTTAAAACAAATGTAAATAGAATTTTTTGGCTGTTCAAGATATATCCATATCTATATTACATGTTGTGTGTGCATACGTTTGAATGATCTTCATTTTATACATTTTATTCACTTTGATAATCAGTCACGAAATTCTATCAGTGATACTATAAAAACGTTTTTATAATAAAGATATTTTTTTTCCGTAACTGACTCAGGTCGCAATCTGAGATGGATATCTTTTTTAACCTGATTGGTTTTTACTCAAGATTTGATGTGTGGAACTTACAGTAGACTCTGCTCAAGACTGAGCTCTGTGACTTTTGTTCTGCAAGGTGGGATACGTCATGTGCTTTGAGTTTGTGCGAGTGCGCTCGAAGAACTTATATCTACATGAGTGTTTGTTTTTGAGTAATTTGCATATTGACGAGTGTTTGGGGAGGAAAGTGTTCTTGTTGAAGCTTTTGCTAAGTACTTTCCTCAGTTATAGATGTTGCTCTGTCATCGTTTGGAAATGGATTACGATTTTCATTAAAGGCAAATGATTGTTTATATTAATTGTTGTAAATCACTGAATATTTCAGGGACTAGAACTCGTTTTGGATAATATTGTGTAGTTTTTGCGTTGTTATTTTAATCTTCATAATTGAATACTTCGAACAACTTATGTTTGAATTGTATAGGACTTTTGATAAGAGAGAGAGAGAGAGAGAGAGAGAGCGAGAGAGAGAGAGAGAGAGAGAGAGAGAGAGAGAGAGAGAGAGAGAGAGATTTTGTGTATTAGTTCTATTCACCTTTGGAGTGAGGGATTAGCATGCCAATGCCCCCCCCCCCACCACTTCGATATTATTTTCTGTGGCTTTCAAAAGCCATGATGCTGGATTTCTTCCTCGTAACTGAATTCGAGTTGCTGGATTGAGTTGTAGTTCTGTTCAGTATTGGATGTTGAATGGAATAGAATAGGGTAGGGTAGTTGGCAGAGGACCAGTTGTGGGTTTGCGATGAAATTGAACAAAAAGGGTTTTCGGGTTGAATGGTCGTGTGGGCAGATTTGAATGGCACAGAAAGGGTTTTTGGGTTGAATGAGTGGTGGTAGATTTGAACTGAAAAGAAAGGGCTTTTGGGTTACATGGTTCTGTAGAAGATTTTAATGGGACAGAAAGAGTTTTTGGGTTAATGAATGGAACAGAAGGGGTTTTTGGGTTGAATGAGTGTTGGTAGATTTGAACTGAAAAGAACGGGTTTTTGGGTTAAATGGATGTGTGGGTAGATTTGAATGGAACAAAAAGGGCTTTTGGATTGAATGAGTGTTGGTATATTTGAATTGAACAGAAAGAGTGTTTGGGTTGCATGGTTGTGTAGATAGATTTGAAAGAACAAAAAGGGTTTTTGGGTTGAATGAGAGTTGGTATATTTGAACTGAATTGAAAGGGCTTTTGGGTTGAAGGAGAGTGTTACCAGATTAGAATTGAACAGAAAGTGCTTTTAGATTAAATGAGTTTGCAGATTTAAATTGAAAAGAAAGGGCCTTTGCATTCAATGAGAGTGTTGGGAGATTTGAATTTAAGAGACGGTTTGGGGTTGACTGAGTGTTGGCATATTTCAATTGAACAGAAAGGGCTATTGGATTGAATGAGTGTGTTGGCAGATTTGAATTGAACAAAAAGGGTTTTTGGGTTGAATGACAGGGATGGCACATTTGAATTGAACAGGAAGGGCTTTATGGATGAATGAGAGTGTTAGCAGATTTGAAATGAACAAAAAGGGTTTTTGGGTGAAATGTAAGTGTTGGCAGATTTGAATTGAACTGAAAGGACTTTTGGGTTGAATGAGAGTGTTGGTATGTATGAACTAAACCGGAAAGGCTTTTGGGTAGAATGGGTGCTGGTAATTTGAGCTGAATAAAAAGGGCTTTTGGGTTGAATGAGACTCTGTGCATATTTGAACAGAACAGAAAGGGCTTTTGAGTTGAATGAAAGTGTAGGTAGATTTAAATTGAACAGAAAGGGCTTTTAGGTTGAATGGGTGTTGGTAGATTTGAATTGAACATAAATGGCTTTTGGGTGGAATGAGAGTGATGCTAGATTTCAATTGGATAGAAATGGCTTTTGGGTTGAATGAAAGTGTTGATAGATTTGAACTGAACAGAAAGGACTTTTGGGTTGAATAAGTGTTGGTATATTTGAACTGAATAGAAAGGGCTTTTGGGTAGAATGAAAATGCTGGCAGATTTGAACTGAACAAAAAGGGCCTTTGGGTTGAATAAGTGTGTTGGAATATTTTATCAGAACAGAAAGGGCTTTTGAGTTGAATGAAAGTGTTGGTAGATTTGAAATGAACAGAAAGGGCTTTTGGGTTGAATATTAGTGTTGGTATATTTGAACTGAACAGAAATGGTTTTTGTGTTGAATGAGAGTGATGTTACATTTGAAATGAACAGAAAGGGCTTTTAGAGTGAATAAGAGTTCTGGTAGATTTGAAATGAAGAGATGGGGCTTTTGTGTTGAAGGAGAGTGTTGGAAGGTTTGAACTGAACTGCCAGCCATGCTGCAGTTGTGTCAGTTTTATTCCTTTTGTGTTTTCTCTGATGTTACTTAGTTTCATCTTTAATTATCTCGCACAGCGTGGAAGGTCTTGCAATTTTGGTCTTTATCGTCTACAGTGTGCCGCGTGAGGTTCACTTTGGCGTTATTTTGAGTGTTTAATACATTCATGATGACTTTTCACGAAATGTTGTAATGATTCTATCAATACGAAGAGATATTTTGATACAAACAATATTGATAAAACTAAAATTTCAAGTGTATTAGGGAAGTAGTACATATCCATTTGGTTTTCATTCTTAAAATTTCGTTAAATGAATGTTAATTTTCCTTTAATTTTTTTATTTGTAGACGAGAACTTTATATATATTCCATCTAAAGACAACATATTCTAAATGTAGTTTATCTAGATAAAGGGTGAAATGAGATGACTTACTGTCAAGGTCCCTTTCCTCTGTAGACCCTGCTAACTGTGGTCACTGCACACTCCTAATATTCCCTAATTCGAAAAGATTCCTTAAATGTCGTCACATGAATTTCTATATTTTAGAATCATAGTTGGGAACCTTTTCTTCTCAATTTCCTGCGTTGGTGCAATTTTAGACTTGAGATCTTTTAGCGATGAAGGCTGAAAGACTAAAGGTAAAAGCTTAATGTTTTGTGGGACTGTGGAAGGTTGTCCATTTTTATGTTAAGTAAAAATGCTTTGAGAAATGACTGGCATTTTTTATATTGCTCTCAGTAGCCTGAGGAATATCACAGCAAAAGAGTTACTCATACACAGAGCTCAGACTTGAGCAGAGTATTTTAAAATTTGTTTTGTATATATATGTAAAAGGAATTATTTGTAATAAATTGTATTAATTATTTTTCTGTTTTATTAACCACAGAAAAGTCTTTGCTTTTTCCGCCCACTTGACCATATTTATTCAGAAATGACCCAATCAGGTTCAGGTTCTGGGGTGAGGCATAGCCTTTACAACGGTGCCTCTGTGTCTTTTAGTTTTGTGTGTTCCTTATTTTCACTAGTTTTTCTCTTTTCATCCACATTTGTTGTAGTATACTTTTCTTATTTTCAATATTCTCTTCACAAAAAAGGAATTTTCTAACTGTTTGTGCACTATCTTCTTCGTATGATTGTTGGAGCTCAATTGCTTTTATTCTTATATCACTAAACTGTGGACAATATAATATAAAGTGGTTAGCATTTTCTTCTACATCACAGAATACACAATTTATATTTCCATCTTGGTGTCTGTTTCTTATATTCAAGCCCAATGAGTTTGTCCTTGCTCTGAATAATACAATTGACGAAAATGTATTGTCATACACTTCCTCTTCCTTGATTTCACTTTTCCAGTTTTTATACAAAATTAGACTCTCCTTACACTCCATTTCACTCTTCCATTTGCTTGTGTCCCATTCTCTTGTTCTCTTCTTTATGTCCTCTTTTGTACATCTCTTGACTTCTCTCATCGCCATCCCACATTCTTCAGCATACTTCTTCACATGCATCCACCACTTCCTTTCTTTTTCTTCCATATCATTGACTATTGCGAACTTGATAACGCAATGATGTAAAATATGGTATCTTATTCTACAGGTATTAAACACAAAAGTTCTAAAATTGGTTATATTTTATTTGAAGAATATACAAATACAGGCATGCACATCTCTTTTTTTTCCCAAAAGCACATCGTAAGTTTTACCTCTAAACTTAAAGAATCAAGTCTTATTTTTCCAAAATTTTCAAATCTTTCCATAAAGATTTCTTGAAGAAGAATTAGTTATTGAAACTCGTTACTGGTTATTTCAATTAGTCGCTGCTGACTGTTCGTTGATTTAAGAGGATTCAGAACTGCTGGAACTAATTGGTGATGAAGACGGATTATGAAGTTCATGATATGATGCCAAGCATTGGTACCGGGAAGACCCTTCGCTCCCGAAGAGAACACAGGGGGAATCAGCTGTCAGTATTAGTAGTAAAAGTGAAATGAGGATGGTCAGTGAGATGGAAAAAAAGGGAAGTGAGAACGAAAATAAAAGGTTAAAATGTAGGCGCATATAAAAGTTTAGGAAATCTTCATTATATCAGATTAACCGATCTGCGCCCACTTTTTAGCCTTTACCTTTATTTCCCTTCCCACTTAATTTTTTTCCATCTCGCTGACCTTCGTCATTTGACTTTTACTAGAAAAAGCAACAATTGATTTTCTCGTCAGTTGCTCTTTGGCAGCAATGGGTCTCCCCGGCCCCCTTGCTTGACAACATGGCCTGGATATCATCGAGCGTCTTCATCGTCAATTAGTTCCACTAGTTCTAAATCCTCTTACATCCACGAACAGTCATCAGTCACTAATTAAAATAACCATTAACGAATTTTAAAACTAATTCTTCTTCAAGGAAACATTATGAAAAGATTTGAAAATTTTGGAAAAATAAAAGTCTTGACTCTTTCAGTTTAGAGGTAAAACTTACGATGTCCTTTTGTGAAAAGGAAGAAAACAAACAAATGGAAATGTGGATGCCTGTATTTGTATATTCTTCAAATAAGAATTGTTTGATATCATCACAATAAGACACCAAAGTTTAAATTATTGCGTTTTCAAGTTCGCAATGCAATACATAGTTTTTATGATGATGATTGGGTCATTTGCAAATTAATAGTCAAATGGGCACAAAAATCAAATTTCTGTGGTTAATGAAACAGAAAAACAAATAAAAACATTTATAACAAATAGTTCCTTTTATATATTTACAAAACAAATTTCAATATACTAAGAATGAGCATTCCTTTAAAAACTTAAAATGAAACTTTGTTCCTTCCTATGGAGCCCCATTGGCGAGCTGGTCGTCAGTTTTCCTCAGGCCGAAGGCCACACCTTGGCGCCATCTCATGAGAAGAGAGATTTGTTGTTGGAGTCGAGCGTTTATTTGCTCTTGTTGTTTCATCTGCATCTTGATGTTTTCAAAGTTATGGAGACACTGTTCCTTCTCCCGTTGTAGCTGCCGCAGGTCATCTTGCAGTCGATTATTTTCTCCATTTATGGCGTTGACTTTCTTGTTCATCTCCTGAAGACGGCCATCTCTCTCTTGCAGCAACGCACTCTGTTTGCGGAGTCTGGTGTCTTTTTCTTGTAGCTGGCATTCCAGATTTTGCTTTGCTTGAGAAAGGAATCTTACTTCTTTTTGTAGATCTTCAACTTCAAGCTGCATCTTTTCCTTGTCATTTTTGCATCGGTTGATTGTCTCGGCTTGTGCCTGAATGTGTTCTTCCATCTCCATCTTTTCTTCATTCACTTTACACAGATTCTCGTGCATCTTATCTGCAACAGTCTGTAGCTGAACGAGTCGGCAATTGCTCTCAGCCAAGTGAGCCGTCAGACTCATCACCTGGTTATTAAAGTTATCATTTCTTTGGGCTATATCATCAATATATTTCTTCAGGTGTTTGTTTTCTTCTTTGATCTGAAGGAGCGTTTCTTCCAGTTCAGCTTTAGACCTTCCATAAGCTGCCATCTGCTTTCCCAAAAGATTCTTCTGATCCTCGAGGCAACGGATCTTGTCTAACAAGGCTTGATGCTTCAACTTCTGCTTTGTAAATCTTAAGATATTCCCCAGCTCTTCTTTCTTCTTACAATCCTCTGTTTCTTTCAACTTGCGCTCCAGCTCCCGAATCTTTGTCATATTAAGGGCAATCACATTCAGATTCTTTACTTGCTCTTTTAGTGTGACACAGAGCTCCGGGATGTTTCTCTTCAAGTCTTCTTCTTCTTCTTCTTCGTCAGTCTTTCGTTGCTTTCCTTGTCTTACAACAAATAAAAGAACTGCTCCAAGTAAAACAAAGAGAAGGGAATTGTCGATCCCAAAGACGTTGTCCTGACCATCACGGTTGACTCCAGCGAAGATGTACCGAAGATGATTCCCGAAGGCTTCACGGAGCACGGCGACTCCGCAGAGAGCTATGAGGGCCAAGTAAGGCCAATTCTTTTCAAATAACTTATCCATGTTAGATATGTGATGAAGAACGACGCTCACCTGTTTATATAGGATTCGATCTCCAGGTTTTATTTTTAAATTCTAAAAATTTCAGCAAATATTCGTCTCAAAATATCAGATTAAAGTGAGTTTAATTTCTCAAAAAATAGGATTATTTGAACATTTCGGTTGTAAAACGTTTTAATCATTATCGTCCCTGCCTCGGGTATACACTTATGCATACGTATGTAAGCTTTTTATATAAATGTATACACACACACACGCATATATATATATATATATATATATACATATTATATATATATATATATATATATATATATATATATATATGTATGTATATATAATGTGTATATGTGCATGCATATGAGCACATACACATATATATCTAAACATATATGTGTGTTGGTATATATATGTATAAATATATATATATATATATATATATATATATATATATATATATATATATATATATATATATATATATATATATATTATTTATATATATGTGTGTGTGTATGTGCGCATTCATATTCATACATACACACCCATATATAACTAAACATATATGTGTGTTGGTATATATATATATATATATATATATATATATATATATATATATTTATATATATATATATATTTGTATATATGTACATGTTTATGCATAACTATCTAGAGATTTTTCATATATATATATGTATATATATATATATACTATATATATATATATATATATATATATATATATATATATATATATATAGAGAGAGAGAGAGAGAGAGAGAGAGAGAGAGAGAGAGAGAGAGAGAGAGAGAGAGAGAGAGAGAGAGATTTTGTGTTTTTGTTCCATTCACCTTTGGAGTGAGGGATTAGCATGCCAATGCCCCCCCCCCCCCCTTCCACTTCGGTATTATTTTCTGTGGCTTTCAAAAGCCATGATGCTGGATTTCTTCCTCGTAACTGAATTCGAGTTGCTGGATTGAGTTGTAGTTCTGTTCAGTATTGGATGTTGAATGGAATAGAATAGGGTAGGGTAGTTGGCAGAGGACCAGTTGTGGGTTTGCGGTGGAATTGAACAAAAAGGGTTTTCGGGTTGAATGGTCGTGTGGGCAGATTTGAATGGCACAGAAAGGGTTTTTGGGTTGAATGAGTGTTGGTAGATTTGAACTGAAAAGAACGGGTTCTGTAGACAGATTTGAATGGAACAGAAAGGGCTTTTGGGTTGAATGAGTGGTGGTATATTTGAACTGAAAAGAAAGGACTTTTGGGTTACATGGTTCTGTAGAAGATTTTAATGGAACAGAAAGAGTTTTTGGGTAAAATTTTTGTGTGGGTAGATTTGAATGGAACAAAAAGGGCTTTTGGGTTGAATGAGTGTTGGTAAATTTGAACTGAACAGAAAGAGTTTTTGGGTTGCATGGTTGTGTAGATAGATTTGAATCGAACAGAAAGGGCTTTTGGGTTGAATGAGAGTTGGTATATTTGAATTGAACAGAAAGGGCCTTTGGGTTGAATGGTTGTGTAGGCAGATTTGAATGAAACAGAAAGCTTTTTTTGGGGTAACATGTGAGTGTTGGTAGATTTGAATTGAACAGAAATGGCTTATGGGTTGAATGAGTCTTGGCATATTTGAATTGAATAGAAATGGCTTTTGAGCTGAATGAGTGTGTTCGCATATTTGAACTGAACAGAAAAGGCATTTGGATTGAATGAGAGTATTCGCAGATTTTAACTGAAAAGAAAGGGCTTTTGAGTTGAACGAAACTGCTGATAGATTTAAATTGAACAGAAAGGGCTTTTGGGTTGAATGAGTGTTGAAATATTTGAACTGAACTGAAAGGGCTTTTGGGTTGAAGGAGAGTGTTACTAGATTAGAATTGAACAGAAAGTGCTTTTGTATTAAATGAGTTTGCAGATTTGAATTGAAAAGAAAGGGCCTTTGGGTTCAATGAGAGGGTTGGGAGATTTGAATTTAAGAGACGGTTTGGGGTTGACTGAGTGTTGGCATATTTCAATTGAACAGACAGGGCTATTGGATTGAATCAGTGTGTTGGCAGATTTGAATTGAACAGAAAGGGTTTTTGGGTTGAATGAGAGGGTTGGCACATTTGAATTGAAAAGGAAGGACTTTTGGGTTGAATGAGAGTGTTGGTATGTATGAACTAAACCGGAAAGGCTTTTGAGTAGAATGGGTGCTGGTAATTTGAGATGAACAAAAAGGGCTTTTGGGTTGAATGAGACTCTGTGCATATTTGAACAGAACAGAAAGGGCTTTTGAGTTGAATGAAAGTGTAGGTAGATTTTAATTGAACAGAAAGGGCAGGTTGAATGGGTGTTGGTAGATTTGAATTGAACAGAAATGGCTTTTGGGTGGAATGAGAGTGATGCTAGATTTTAATTGGATAGAAATGGCTTTTGGGTTGAATGAAAGTGTTGATAGATTTGAACTGAACAGAAAGGACTTTTGGGTTGAATAAGTGTTGGTATATTTGAACTGAATAGAAAGGGCTTTTGGGTAGAATGAAAGTGCTGGCAGATTTGAACTGAACAAAAAGGACTTTTGGGTTGAATGAGTGTGTTGGCATATTTTATCAGAACAGAAAGGGCTTTTGAGTTGAATGAAAGTGTTGGTAGATTTGAATTGAATAGAAAGGTATTTTAGGTTGAATGAGTGTTGGTAGATTTGAATAGAACCGACAGGGCTTCCGGGTTGAATAAGAGTGTTGGTAGATTTGAACTGAACAGAAAGGGCTTTTGGGTTGAATAAAAGTGTTGGTATATTTGAAATGAACAGAAAGGGCTTTAGTGTTGAATGAGAGTGATGTTAGATTTGAACGGAACAGAAAGGGGTTCTGGGTTGAATAAGCGTGTTGGTAGATTTGAAATGAACAGAAAGGGCTTTTGTGTTGAATGACAGTGATGTAAGATTTGAACTGAACAGAAAGGGCTTTTTGGTTCAATGAGAGTGTTGGTAGATTTGAACTGAACAGAAAGGGCTTTTGGGTTGAATTAGAGTGATGTTACATTTGAAATGAACAGAAAGGGCTTTTAGGATGAATAAGAGTTCTGGTAGATTTGAAATGAAGAGATAGGGCTTTTGTGTTGAAGGAGAGTGTTGGTAGGTTCGAACTGAACTGCCAGTCATGCTGCAGTTGTGTCAGTTTTATTGCTTTTGTGTTTTTTCTGATGTTAGTTAGTTTCATCTTTAATTATCTTATTTTATAAAGTTTCATTTCTTTTATTTTCAGGTGAGTGCACTACGTATATTGTTGCTGGATTAGCGATGGTGGAAGAGGGTAAGGTTATTTTGAGTGTTTGATGCATTCATGATGACTTTTCATGAAATGTTGTAATGATTCTATCAATACGAAGAGATATTTTGATGCAAACAATATTTAATATAAGTAAAATTTCAAGTGTATTAGGGAAGTAGTACATATCCATTTGGTTTTCATTTTTAAAATTTCGTTAAATGAATGTTTAGTTTTCCATTTATTCTTTTATTTGTAGACGAGAACTTTATATATATTTCATCTAAAGACAGCATATTCTAAATGTAGTTTATCTAGATAAAGGGCAAAATGAGATGACTTACTGTCAAGGTCCCTTTCCTCCATAGACCTTGCTAACTGTGGTCACTACACACTCCTAATATTGCCCAATTCGAAAAGATTCCTAAAATGTCGTCACATGAATTTCTATATTTTAGAATCATAGTTGGATTACCTTTTCCTCTCAATTTCCTGCGTTGGTGCAATTTTAGACTTGAGATCTTTTAGCGATGAAGGCTGAAAGACTAAAGGTAAAAGCTTATTGTTTTTTGGGACTGTGGAAGGTTGTCCATTTTTATGTTAAGTAATAGATGCTTTGAGAAATGACTATCATATTTAATATTGCTCTCAGTAGCCTGAGGAATATTACAGCAAAAGAGTTACTCATACACAGAGCTCAGTCTTGACCAGAGTCTGAGTTCCACACATAAAATCTTGAGTAAAAACCAATCAGGTTCGAAAAATATATCAATCTCGAATCAGTCACAGAAAAGAAATGTCTTAGTTATAACGACATTAACCAAACCCCTGGCATAAAAAGGGATGTGTTTGAGGACGTGCATTGGACTAGAAACAGCTGCAATGGTTGTTGTATATATATAACTATAGAATATAAATATACAATATATATAATATATATTATATATGTATGTATAATTATAGAATAAATATATACATTATATATATATATATATATTTATATATATAATATTATATATATATATATATATATATATATATATTTATATATATATATGTGTATATATAAAACGTAGTTATATAATAATGCACACATATATACATATATAATCACACCAACAAACACACACATATATATATATATATATATATATATATATATATATGATAGAAAACGTAGTTATATAATAATGCATACACATGTACATATATATATAAACACCAGCACACACACACACACACACACACACACATATATATATATATATATATATATATATATATATATATATATATATATGTAGTTATATTATGTGTGTATGTATGCATAATCTTGCACACGCACACACACACATATATATACACATTTATATAAAATGTTTACATACATATACGTAAGTGTATAATTAAGGTACGGACGATAAGTGGTTAAAACGTTTTACAACATATGTTCAAATTCTATTTTTTTGAAAAATTAAAATCCCTTTTAATCTGATATTATGAAAAGGAATATTTGCTGAAATTTACTGAATTTAAAAATAAAACCTGGAGATCTAATCCTATATAAAGAGCTAAGGGACGTTCTTCATCACATATCTAACATGGATAAGTTATTTGAAAAGACTTGGCCTTACTTGGCCTTCACAGCTCTCTGCGGAGTCGCCGTGCTCCGTGAAGTCTCCGGGAATCCTCTTCGGTACATCTTCTCTGGGGTCAACCGTGATGGTCAGGACAACGTCTTTGGGATCGACAATTCCCTTCTCTTTGTTTTACTTGGAGCAGTTCTTTTATTTGTTGTGAGACAAGGAAAGCGACGAAAGACTGATGAAGAAGAAGAAGAAGAAGAAGACTTGAAGAGAAACATTGGGAGCTCTATGTCATGCTGCAAGAGCAAGTAAAGAATCTGGATGTGATTGCTGTTAATATGACAAAGATTCAGGAGCTGGAGCGCAAGTTGAAAGAATCAGAGGATTGTAAGAAGAAGAAAGATGATGTGGGGAATATCTTAAGATTTTCAAAGCAGCAGTTGAAGCATCAGGCCTTGGAAGACAAAATCCGTTGCCTCGAGGATCAGAAGAATCTTTTGGAAAAGCAGATGGGGGCTTATGAAAGGTCTAAGGCTGAACTGGAAGAAAAGCTCCTTCAGATCAAAGAAGAAAACAGAGACGTGAAGAAATATGCTGATGAAATGGCCCAGAGAAATGATGACTTGAATAACCAGGTGATGAGTCTGACGGCTCACTTGGCTGAGAGCAATTGCCGACTCTTTCAGCTACAGACTGTTGCAGATAAGATGCACAAGAATCTGTGTAAAATGACTGAAGAAAAGATGGAGATGGAAAAACACATCCAGGCACAAGCTGAGATAATCGACCGTTGCAAGAATGACAAGGAAGAGATGCAGCTTAAAGTTGAAGATCTACAAAGAGAAGTAAGATTCCTTTCTCAATCGAAGCAATTTCTGGAATACCAGCTACAAGAAAAAGACACCAGACTCCGGGATCAAAATGCTTTGCTGCAAGAGAGAGACGGTCGTCTTCAGGAGATGACCCAGAGAGCCAACGCCATCGATGGAGAAAATAATCGACTGCAAGATGAGCTGCAGCAGCTACAACGAGAGAAGGAACAGTGTCTCCGTGACCTTGAAAACATCAAGATGCAGAAGAAACAACAAGAGGAAACAAACACAAGACTCCAACAACAAATCTCTCTTCTCATGAGGTGGCGCGAAGGTGTGGCCTTTGGCCTGATGGAGACTGATCAACAGCTCTTTAATGGGGCTCCATAGAAAGGATCAAAGTTTCATTCTAAGTTCTCATAGGAATATTCATTCTAGTATTTTAAAATTTGTTTTGTATATATATGTAAAAGGAATTATTTGTAATAAATTATATTAATTATTTTTCTGTTTCATTAACCACAGAAAAGTCTTTGCTTTTTGCGTCCACTTGACGACCATATTTATTCAGAAATGACCCAATCACCGTCATGAAAATTGTATTGAATTGCAAACTTGATAACGCAATGATATAAAATATGGTATCTTATTCTACAGGTATTAAACACAAAGTTCTAAAATTGGTTATATTTTATTTGAAGAATATACAAATACAGGCATGCACATTTTTTTTTTTCTTAATTTTTTCAAAAGCACATCGTAAGTTTTACCTCTAAACTTAAAGAATCAAGTCTTATTTTTCCAAAATTTTCAAATCTTTCCATAATGTTTCCTTGAAGAACAATTAGTTATTGAAAATCGTTACTGGTTATTTCAATTAGTCGCTGCTGACTGTTCGTGGATTTAAGAGGATTCAGAACTGCTGGAACTAATTGGTGGTGAAGATGGATTATGAAGTTCATGATATGATGCCAAGCATTGGTACCGGGGAGACCCTTCGCTTCCGAAGAGAACGCAGGGGGAATCAGCTGTCAGTATTTGTAGTAAAAGTGAAATGAGGATGGTCAGTGAGATGGAAAAAGGGGAATTGAGAGCGAAAATAAAAGGTTAAAAAGTAGGAGCATATAAAAGCTTAGGAAATCTTCATTATATCAGATTAACCGATCTGCACCCACCTTTTGGCCTTTAACTTTACTTCCCTTCCCACTTCCTTTTTTTTCCATCTCGCTGACCATCGTCATTTGACTTTTACTACAAAAAACAGCAACTGAATTTCTCGTCAGTTGCTCTTTGGCAGCGATGGGTCTCCCCGGCCCCCTTGCTTGACAACATGGCCTGGATATCATCAAGTGTCTTCATCGTCAATTAGTTCCACCAGTTCTAAATCCTCTTACATCCACGAACAGTCGTCAGCCACTAATTAAAATAACCATTAACGAATTTTAATAACTGATTCTTCTTCAAGGAATTATTATGAAAAGATTTGAAAATTTTGGAAAAATAAAAGTCTTGACTCTTTCAGTTTAGAGGTAAAACTTACGATGTCCTTTTGTGAAAAGGAAGAAAACAAACAAATGTGAATGCGGATGACTGTATTTGTATATTCTTCAAATAAGAATTGTTTGATATCACAATAAGACACCAAAGTTTAAATGATTGCGTTATCAAGTTCGCAATGCAATACATAGTTTTTATAATGATTGGGTCATTTGCGAATTAATAGTCAAATGGGCACAAAAGTCAAATTTCTGTGGTTAATGAAGCAGAAAAATAAATAAAAACATTTATTACAAATAGTTCCTTTTATATATTTACAAAACAAATTTCAACATACTAAGAATGAACATTCCTTTAAAAACTTAAAATGAAACTTTGATCCTTTCTATGGAGCCCCATTGGCGAGCTGGTCGTCAGTTTTCCTCAGGCCAAAGGCCACACTTTTGCGCCATCTCATGAGAAGAGAGATTTGTTGTTGGAGTCTTGTGTTTGTTTCCTCTTGTTGTTTCTTCTGCATCTTGACATTTTCAAGGTCACGGAGACACTGTTCCTTCTCTCGTTGTAGCTGCTGCAGCTCATCTTGCATTCGATTATTTTCTCCATCGATGGCGTTGGCTTTCTCTTCCATCTCCTGAAGACGACCGTCTCTCTCATGCAGCAACGCATTCTGTTTCCGGAGTCTGGTGTCTTTTTCTTGTAGCTGGCATTCCAGATTTTGCTTTGCTTGAGAAAGGAATCTTACTTCTTTTTGTAGATCTTCAACTTTAAGCTGCATCTCTTCCTTGTCATTCTTGCATCGGTTGATTGTCTCGGCTTGTGCCTGGATGTGCTTTTCCATCTCCATCTTTTCTTCATTCACTTTACACAGATTCTCGTGCATCTTATCTGCATCAGTCTGTAGCTGAACGAGTCGGCAATTGCTCTCAGCCAAGTGAGCCGTCAGACTCATCACCTGGTTATTAAAGTTGTCATTTCTTTGGGCCATTTCATCAATATATTTCTTCAGGTGTTTGTTTTCTTCCTTGATCTGAAGGAGCTTTTCTTCCAGTTCAGCTTTAGACCTTTCATAAGCCGCCATCTGCTTTCCCAAAAGATTCTTCTGATCCTCGAGGTAATGAATCTTGTCCTCCAAGGCCTGATACTCCAACTGCTGTTTTGTAAATCTTAAGATATTCCCCACCTCTTCTTTCTTCTTACAATCCTCTGTTTCTTTCAGCTTGCGCTCAGGCTCCTGAATCTTTGTCATATTAACAGCAATCACATGCAGATTCTTTACTTGCTCTTTTAGTGTGACACAGAGCTCCGGAATGTTTCTCTTCAAGTCTTCTTCTTCTTCATCAGTCTTTCGTCGCTTTCCTTGTCTCACAACAAATAAAAGAACTGCTCCAAGTAAAACAAAGAGAAGGGAATTGTCGATCCCAAAGACGTTGTCCTGACCATCACGGTTGACTCCAGCGAAGATGTACCGAAGAGGATTCCTGAAGGCTTCACGGAGCACGGCGACTCCGCAGAGAGCTGTGAGGGCCAAGCAAGGCCAGGTCTTTTCAAATAACTTATCCATGTTAGATATGTGATGAATAACGACGCTCACCTGTTTATATAGGATTCGATCTCCAGGTTTTATTTTTAAATTCTAGAAATTTCAGCAAATATTCGTCTCAAAATATCAGATTAAAGTGAGTTTAATTTCTCAAAAAAAAAGGATTATTTGAACATTTCGGTTGTAAAACGTTTTAATCATTATCGTCCCTGTCTCGGGTATACACTTATGCATACGTATGTAAGCTTTTTATATAAATGTATACACACACACGCATATATATATATATATATATATATATGTATGTATATATAATGTGTATATGTGCATGCATATTAACACATACACATATATAACTAAACATATATGTGTGTTGGTATATATATGTATATTTATAGATATATATATATATATATATATATATATTATTTATATATATATATATGTGTATGTGCGCATGCATATTCATACATACACACCCATATATAACTAAACATATATGTGTTGGTATATATATATATATATATATATATATATATATATATATATTTGTATATATGTACATGTTTATGCATAACTATCTAGAGATTTTTCATATATATATATATGTATATATATATACTATATATATATATATAGAGAGAGAGAGAGAGAGAGAGAGAGAGAGAGAGAGAGAGAGAGAGAGAGAGAGATTCAGTGCTTTTGTTCCATTCACCTTTGGAGTGAGGGATTAGCATGCCAATGCCCCCCCCCCCCTTCCACTTCGATATTATTTTCTGTGGCTTTCAAAAGCCATGATGCTGGATTTCTTCCTCGTAACTGAATTCGAGTTGCTGGATTGAGTTGTAGTTCTGTTCAGTATTGGATGTTGAATGGAATAGAATAGGGTAGGGTAGTTGGCAGAGGACCAGTTGTGGGTTTGCGGTGGAATTGAACAAAAAGGGTTTTCGGGTTGAATGGTCGTGTGGGCAGATTTGAATGGCACAGAAAGGGCTTTTGGGTTGAATGAGTGTTGGTAGATTTGAACTGATCAGAAAGAGTGTTTGGGTTGCATGGTTGTGTAGATAGATTTGAATAAAACAGAAAAGGTTTTTGGGTTGAATGAGAGTTGGTATATTTGAATTGAACAGAAAGGGCCTTTGGGTTGAATGGTTGTGTAGGCAGATTTGAATGAAACAGAAAGTTTTTTTGGGATAATATGTGAGTGTTGGTAGATTTGAATTGAACAGAAATGGCTTATGGGTTGAATGAGTCTTGGCATATTTGAATTGAATAGAAATGGCTTTTGAGCTGAATGAGTGTGTTCGCATATTTGACCTGAATAGAAAAGGCATTTGGATTGAATGAGAGTATTCGCAGGTTTTAACTGAAAAGAAAGGGCTTTTGAGTTGAACGAAACTGCTGATAGATTTAAATTGAACAGAAAGGGCTTTTGGGTTGAATGAGTGTTGAAATATTTGAACTGAACTGAAAGGGCTTTTGGGTTGAAGGAGAGTGTTACTAGATTAGAATTGAACAGAAAGTGCTTTTGTATTAAATGATTTTGCAGATTTGAATTGAAAAGAAAGGGCCTTTGGGTTCAATGGGAGTGTTGGGAGATTTGAAATTAAGAGACGGTTTGGGGTTGACTGAGTGTTGGCATATTTCAATTGAACAGAAAGGGCTATTGGATTGAATGAGTGTGTTGGCAGATTTGAATTGAACAGAAAGGGTTTTTGGGTTGAATGAAAGGGTTGGCACATTTGAATTGAACAGGAAGGGCTTTATGGATGAGTGAGAGTGTTAGCAGATTTGAAATGAACAAAAAGGGTTTTTGGTTGAAATGTAAGTGTTGGCAGATTTGAATTGAACTGAAAGGACTTTTGGGTTGAATGAGTGTTGGTATGTATGAACTAAACCGGAAAGGGTTTTGGGTAGAATGGGTGCTGGTAATTTGAGCTGAACAAAAAGGGCTTTTGGGTTGAATGAGACTCTGTGCATATTTGAACAGAACAGAAAGGGCTTTTGAGTTGAATGAAAGTGTAGGTAGATTTAAATTTAACAGGAAAGGCTTTTAGGTTGAATGGGTGTTGGTAGATATGAATTGAACAGAAATGGCTTTTGGGTGGAATGAGAATGATGCTAGATTTTAATTGGATAGAAATGGCTTTTGGGTTGAATGAAAGTGTTGATAGATTTGAACTGAATAGAAAGGTCTTTTGGGTAGAATGAAAGTGCTGGCAGATTTGAACTGAACAAAAAGGAGTTTTGGGTTGAATGAGTGTGTTGGCATATTTTATCAGAACAGAAAGGGCTTTTGAGTTGAATAAAAGTGTTGGTAGATTTGAATTTAATAGAAAGGTATTGTAAGTTGAATGAGTGCTGGTAGATTCGAATTGAACAGAAAGGGCTTTTGGGTTGAATGAAAGTGTTGGTAGATTTGAACTGAACAGAAAGGGCTTTTGGGTAGAATGAAAGTGCTAGCAGATTTGAACTGAACAAAAAGGGCCTTTGGGTTGAATGAGTGTGTTGGCATATTTTATCAGAACAGAAAAGGCTTTTGAGTTGAATGAAAGGGTAAATAGATTTGAATTGAATAGAAAGGTATTTTAGGTTGAATGAGTGCTGGTAGAATCGAATTGAACAGAAACGGCTTTTGGGTTGAATGAAAGTGTTGGTAGATTTGAACTGAACAGAAAGGGCTTTTGGGTTGAATGAAAGTGTTGGTAGATTTGAACTGAACAGAAAGGGCTTTTGGGTAGAATGAAAGTGCTAGCAGATTTGAACTGAACAAAAAGGGCCTTTGGGTTGAATGAGTGTGTTGGCATATTTTATCAGAACAGAAAAGGCTTTTGAGTTGAATGAAAGGGTAAATAGATTTGAATTGAATAGAAAGGTATTTTAGGTTGAATGAGTGCTGGTAGATTCGAATTGAACAGAAACGGCTTTTGGGTTGAATGAAAGTGTTGGTAGATTTGAACTGAACAGAAAGGGCTTTTGGGTTGAATGAAAGTGTTAGCAGATTTGAACTGAACAAAAAGGGCCTTTGGGTTGAATAAGTGTGTTGGCATATTTTATCAGAACAGAAAAGGTTTTTGAGGTGAATGAAAGTGTTGGTAGATTTGAATTGAATAGAAAGGTATTTTAGGTTGAATGAGTGTTGGTAGATTTGAATAGAACCGACAGGGCTTCCGGGTTGAATAAGAGTGTTGGTAGATTTGAACTGAACAGAAAGGGCTTTTGGGTTGAATAAAAGTGTTGGTAAATTTGAAATGAACAGAAAGGGCTTTAGTGTTGAATGAGAATGATGTTAGATTTGAATGGAACAGAAAGGGGTTCTGGGTTGAATAAGAGTGTTGGTAGATTTGAACTGAACAGAAAGGGCTTTTGGGTTGAATAAGAGTGTTGGTAGATTTGAAATGAACAGAAAGGGCTTTTGTGTTGAATGAGAGTGATGTTAGATTTGAACGTAACAGAAAGGGGTTCTGGGTTGAATGAGAGTGTTGGTAGATTTGAACTGAACAGAAAGGGCTTTTGTGTTGAATGATAGTGATGTTAGATTTGAACTGAACAGAAAGGGGTTCTGGGTTGAATAAGAGTGTTGGTAAATTTGAACTGAACAGAAAGGGCTTCCGGGTTGAATAAGAGAGATGGTAGATTTGAACTGAACAGAAATGGTTTTTGTGTTGAATAAGAGTGATGTTACATTTGAAATGAACAGAAAGGGCTTTTGGGGTGAATAAGAGTTCTGGTAGATTTGAAATGAAGAAATAGGGCTTTGTGTTGAAGGAGAGTGTTGGTAGGTTTGAACTGAACTGTCAGTCATGCTGCAGTTGTGTCAGTTTTATTCCTTTTGTGTTTTTTCTGATGTTAGTTATTTTCATATTTAATTATCTCGCACAGCGTGGAAGGTCTTGCAATTTTGGTCTTTATCGTCTACAGTGTGCCGCGTGAGGTTCACTTAGGCGTTGTTTTGAGTGTTTGATGCATTCATGATGACTTTTCATGAAATGTTATAATGATTCTATCCTTACGAAGAGATATTTTGATGCTAATAATATTAATATAAGTAAAATTTCAAGTGTATTAGGGTAGTAGTACATATCCATTTGGTTTTCATTCTTAAAATTTCGTTAAATGAATGTTTAGTTTTCCATTAATTTTTTTATTTGTAGACGAGAACTTTATATATATTTCATCTAAAGACAGTATATTCTAAATGTAGTTTATCTAAATAAATGGCAAAATGAGATGACTTACTGTCAAAGTCCCTTTCTTCTGTAGACCCTGCTAACTATGGTCACTACACACTCCTAATATTCCCCAATTCGAAAAGATTCCTAAAATGTCGTCACATGAATTTCTATATTTTAGAATCAGAGTTGGATTACCTTTTCTTCTCAATTTCCTGCGTTGGTGCAATTTTAGACTTGAGATCTTTTAGCGATGAAGGCTGAAAGACTAAAGGTGAAAGCTTAATGTTTTTAGAGACTGTGGAAGGTTGTCCATTTTTATGTTAAGTAAAAAATGCTTTGAGAAATGACTGGCATATTTTATATTGCTCTCAGTAGCCTGAGGAATATTACAGCAAAAGAGTTACTCACACACAGAGCTCAGACTTGAGCAGAGTCTAAGTTCTACACATAAAATCTTGAGTAAAAACAAGTCAGGTTAGAAAAAGATATCAATCTCGAGTCAGTCACAGGAAAAAAAAAGTCTTAGTTACAACGTCATTAACCAAACCCCTGACATAAAAAGGGACGTGTTTGAGGACGTGCATTGGACTAGAAACAGCTGCAATGGTTGTTGTATATATATAACTATAGAATATATATATATATATATATATATATATATATATATATATATATATATATATATATATATATATGTATATATATATGTATATACAGTATATATAATATATACATATATATATATATATATATATATATATGAATGTATGTATGATTATAGAATAAATATATACATTATATATATACATATATACTGTATATATATATATACTGTATATATATATACATATATATATATATATATATATATATATATATATATATATCCATATATATTTATATATACATATATATATATATATATATATATATATATATATATATATATATATATATATATATATATATATATATATATATATATATAGAAAACGTAGCTATATAATAATGCATACATTTGTACGTATATAATCACACAAAACACACACACACACACACATATATATATATATATATATATATATATATATATATATATATAATAGAAAACGTAACTATATAATAATGCATACACATGTACATATATATATATACACACCAACACACACACACATATATATATATATATATATAGTTATATTATGTATGTGTATGTATGCATATTCTCACACGCGCACGCACACGCACACGCTCACACACACACACACACACATATATATATATATATATATATGTATATGTATACATTTGTATAAAATGTTTACATACATATACGTAAGTGTATAATTAAGACACGGACGATAAGTGGTTAAAACGTTTTACAACAGATATGTTCAAATTCTAATATTTTTTTGAAAAATTAAAATCCCTTTTAATCCTATATTATGAAACGAATATTCGCTGTAATTTCTAGAATTTAAAAATAAAACTTGGAGATCTAATCCTATATAAAGAGCTAAGGGACGTTCTTCATCACATATCTAACATGGATAAGTTATTTGAAAAGACTTGGCCTTACTTGGCCTTCACAGCTCTCTGGGGAGTCGTCGTGCTCCGTGAAGTCTCCGGGAATCCTCTTCGGTACATCTTCGCTGGAGTCAACCGTGATGGTCAGGACAACGTCTTTGGGATCGACAATTTCCTTCTCTTTGTTGGACTTGGAGCATTTCTTTCATTTGTTGTGAGACAAGGAAAGCGACGAAAGGCTGAAGAAGAAGAAGAAGACTTGAAGAGAAACATTCGGGAGCTCTATGTCATACTACAAGAGCAAGTAAAGAATCTGGATGTGATTGCTGTTAATATGACAAAGATTCAGGAGCTGGAGCGCAAGTTGGAAGAAACAGAGGATTGTAAAAAGAAAAAAGATGATGTGGGGAATATCTTAAGATTTTCAAAGCAGCAGTTTAAGCATCAGGCCTTGGAAGACAAAATCCGTTGCCTCGAGGATCAGAAGAATCTTTTGGAAAAGCAGATGGCGGGTTATGAAAGGTCTAAAGCTGAACTGGAAGAAAAGCTCCTTCAGATCAAAGAAGAAAACAGAGACGTGCAGAAATATGCTGATGAACTGGCCCAAAGAAATGATGACTTGAATAACCAGGTGATGAGTTTGACTGCTCACTTGGCTGAGAGCAATTGCCGACTCCTTCAGCTACAGACTGTTGCAGATAAGATGCACAAGAATCTGTGTAATATGACTGAAGAAAAGATGGAGATGGAAAAACACATCCAGGCACAAGCTGGGATAATCGACCGTTGCAAGAATGACAAGGAAGAGATGCAGCTTAAAGTTGAAGATCTACAAAGAGAAGTAAGATTCCTTTCTCAATCGAAGCAATTTCTGGAATACCAGCTACAAGAAAAAGACACCAGACTCCGGGATCAAAATGGTTTGCTGCAAGAGAGAGACGGTCGTCTTCAGGAGATGACCCAGAGAGCCAACGCCATCGATGGAGAAAATAATCGACTGCAAGATGAGCTGCAGCAGCTACAACGAGAGAAGGAGCAGTGTCTCCGTGACCTTGAAAACGTCAAGATGCAGAAGAAACAACAAGAGGAAACAAACACAAGACTCCAACAACAAATCTCTCTTCTCATGAGGTGGCGCGAAGGTGTGGCCTTTGGCCTGATGGAGACTGATCAACAGCTCTTTAATGGGGCTCCATAGAAAGGATCAAAGTTTCATTTTAAGTTCTCATAGGAATATTCATTCTTAGTATTTTAATATTCGTTTTGTATATATATGTAAAAGGAATTATTTGTAATAAATTATATTAATTATTTTTCTGTTTTATTAACCACAGAAAAGTCTTTGCTTTTTGCGCCCACTTGACGACCATATTTATTCAGAAATGACCCAATCACCGTCATGAAAATTGTATTGAATTGCGAACTTGATAACGCAATGATATAAAATATGGTATCTTATTCGACAGGTATTAAACACAAAAGTTCTAAAATTGTTTATATTTTATTTGAAGAATATACAAATCCAGGCATGCACATCTCTTTTTTTTTTTTCTTAATTTTTTCAAAAGCACATCGTAAGTTTTACCTCTAAACTGAAAGAATCAAGTCTTATTTTTCCAAAATTTTCAAATCTTTCCATAATGTTTTCTTGAAGAACAATTAGTTACTGAAACTCGTTACTGGTTATTTCGATTAGTCGCTGCTGAATGTTCGTGGATTTAAGAGGATTCAGAACTGCTGGAACTAATTGGTGGTGAAGACAGATTATGAAGTTCATATGATGCCAAGCATTGGTACCGGGGAGACCCTTCGCTTCCGAAGAGAACGCAGGGGGAATCAGCTGTCAGTATTTGTAGTAAAAGTGAAATGAGGATGGTCAGTGAGATGGAAAAAGGGGAAGTGAGAGCGAAAATAAAAGGTTAAAAAGTAGGTACATATAAAAGTTTAGGAAATCTTCATTATATCAGATTAACCGATCTGCACCCACTTTTTGGCCTTTAACTTTACTCCCCTTCCCACTTCCTTTTTTTCCATCTCGCTGACCATCGTCATTTGACTTTTACTACAAAAAGCAGCAACTGAATTTCTCGTCAGTTGCTCTTTGGCAGCGATGGGTCTCCCCGGCCCCCTTGCTTGACAACGTGGCCTGGATATCATCAAGCGTCTTCATCGTCAATTAGTTCCACTAGTTCTAAATCCTCTTACATCCACGAACAGTCATCAGCCACTAATTAAAATAACCATTAACGAATTTTAATAACTGATTCTTCTTCAAGGAAACAGTATGAAAAGATTTGAAAATTTTGGAAAAATAAAATTCTTGACTCTTTCAGTTTAGAGGTAAAACTTACGATGTCCTTTTGTGAAAAGGAAGAAAACAAACAAATGTGAATGTGGATGCCTGTATTTGTATATTCTTCAAATAAGAATTGTTTGATATCATCACAATAAGACACCAAAGTTTAAATTATTGCGTTATCAAGTTCGCAATGCAATACATAGTTTTTATGATAATGATTGGGTCATTTGCAAATTAATAGTCAAATGGGCACAACAATCAAATTTCTGCGGTTAATGAAACAGAAAAACAAATAAAAACATTTATTACAAATTGTTCCTTTTATATATTTACAAAACAAATTTCAACATACTAAGAATGAGCATTCCTTTAAAAACTTAAAATAAAACTTTGTTCCTTCCTATGGAGCCCCATTGGCGAGCTGGTCGTCAGTTTTCCTCAGGCCAAAGGCCACACTTTTGCGCCATCTCATGAGAAGAGAGATTTGTTGTTGGAGTCTTGTGTTTGTTTCCTCTTGTTGTTTCTTCTGCATCTTGACGTTTTCAAGGTCACGGAGACACTGTTCCTTCTCTCGTTGTAGCTGCCGCAGCTTATCTTGCAGTCCATTATATTCTCCATCGATGGCGTTGGCTTTCTCTTTCATCTCTTGAAGACGACCGTCTCTCTGTTGCAGCAAAGCATTCTGTTTGCGGAGTCTGGTGTCTTTTTCTTGTAGCTGGCATTCAAGATTTTGCTTTGCTTGAGAAAGGAATCTTACTTCTTTTTGTAGATCTTGAACTTTAAGCTGCATCTCTTCCTTGTCATTCTTGCATCGGTTGATTGTCTCGGCTTGTGCCTGGATGTGTTCTTCCATCTCCATCTTTTCTTCATTCACTTTACACAGATTCTCGTGCATCTTATCTGCAACAGTCTGTAGCTGAACGAGTCGGCAATTGCTCTCAGCCAAGTCAGCCATCAGACTCGTCACCTGGTTATTAAAGTTGTCATTTCTTTGGGCCATTTCATCAATATATTTCTTCAGGTGTTTGTTTTCTTCTTTGATCTGAAGGAGCTTTTCTTCCAGTTCAGCTTTAGACCTTTCATAAGCCGCCATCTGCTTTCCCAAAAGATTCTTCTGATCCTCGAGGCAATGGATCTTGTCTTCCAAGGCCTGATGCTCCAACTGCTGCTTTGTAAATCTTAAGATATTCCCCACCTCTTCTTTCTTCTTACTATCCTCTGTTTCTTTCAGATTGCGCTCCAGCTTCTGAATCTTTGTCATATTAACAGCAATCACATGCAGATTCTTTACTTGCTCTTTTAGTGTGACACAGAGCTCCGGAATGTTTTTCTTCAAGTCTTCTTCTTCTTCATCAGTCTTTCGTTGCTTTCCTTGTCTCACAACAAATAAAAGAACTACTCCAAGTAAAACAAAGAGAAGGGAATTGTCGATCCCAAAGACGTTGTCCTGACCATCACGGTTGACTCCAGCGAAGATGTACCGAAGATGATTCCCGAAGGCTTCACGGAGCACGGCGACTCCGCAGAGAGCTGTGAGGGCCAAGTAAGGCCAATTCTTTCCAAATAACTTATCCATGTTAGATATGTGATGAATAACGACGCTCACCTATTTATATAGGATTCGATCTCCAGGTTTTATTTTTAAATTCTAGAAATTTTAGCAAATATTCGTCTCAAAATATCAGATTAAAGTGAGTTTCATTTCTCAAAAAATAGGATTATTTGAACATTTGGTTGTAAAACGTTTTAATCATTATTGTCCTGTCTCGGGTATACACTTATGCATACGTATGTAAGCTTTTTATATAAATGTATACACACACACACACACACATATATATATATACATATATATATATATATATATATATATATATATATATGTATGTATGTATGTATAATGTGTAGGTGTGCATGCATATGCATACATACACGTATTCATACACACACATATATAACTAAACATATATCTGTGTTGGTATATATATATATATATATATATATATATATATATATATATATACTGTATATATATATTTTATTTATATATATGTGTATGTGCGCATGCATATTCATACATATACACACATATATAACTAAACATATATGTGTGTTGGTATATATATATATATATATATATATATATATATATATTTATATATATATATATATATATATATATATATATATATATATATATATACATATATATATACATATATATATTTGTATATATGTACATGTTTATGCATAACTATCTAGATATTTTTCATATATATATATATATATATATATATAATATATATATATACATAGAGAGAGAGAGAGAGAGAGAGAGAGAGAGAGAGAGAGAGAGAGAGAGAGAGAGAGAGAGAGAGAGATTTTGTGTTTTTGTTCCATTCACCTTTGGAGTAAGGGATTAGCATGCCAATGCCCCCCCCCCCCCTCCACTTCGATATTATTTTCTGTGGCTTTCAAAAGCCATGATGCTGGATTTCTTCCTCGTAACTGAATTCGAGTTGCTGGATTGAGTTGTAGTTCTGTTCAGTATTGGATGTTGAATGGAAAAGAATAGGGTAGGGTAGTTGGCAGAGGACCAGTTGTGGGTTTGCGATGGAATTGAACAAAAAGGGTTTTTGGGTTGAATGGTCGTGTGGGCAGATTTGAATGGGACAGAAACGGTTTTTGGGTTGAATGAGTGTTGGTATATTTGAACTGAACAGAAAGAGTGTTTGGGTTGCATGGTTGTGTAGATAGATTTGAATAGAACAGAAAGGGTTTTTAGGTTGAATGAGAGTTGGTATATTTGAATTGAACAGAAAGGGCCTTTGGGTCGAATGGTTGTGTAGGCAGATTTGAATGAAACAGAAATTTTTTTTGGGATAACATGTGAGTGTTGGTAGATTTGAATTGAACAGAAATGGCTTATGGGTTGAATGAGTCTTGGCATATTTGAATTGAATAGAAATGGCTTTTGAGCTGAATAAGTGTGTTCGCATATTTGAACTGAACAGAAAAGGCATTTGGATTGAATGAGAGTATTCGCAGGTTTTAACTGAAAAGAAAGGGCTTTTGAGTTGAACGAAACTGCTGATAGATTTAAATTGAACAGAAAGGGCTTTTGGGTTGAACGAGTGTTGAAATATTTGAACTGAACTGAAAGGGCTTTTGAGTTGCAGGAGAGTGTTACTAGATTAGAATTGAACAGAAAGTGCTTTTGTATTAAATGAGTTTGCAGATTTGAATTGAAAAGAAAGGGCCTTTGTGTTCAATGAGAGTGTTGGGAGATTTGAATTGAACAGAAAGGGTTTTTGGGTTGAATGAGAGGGTTGGCACATTTGAATTGAACAGGAAGGGCTTTATGGATGAATGAGAGTGTTAGCATATTTGAAATGAACAAAAAGGGTTTTTGGGTGAAATGTAAGTGTTGGCAGATTTGAATTGAACTGAAAGGACTTTTTGGGTTGTATGAACTAAACCGGAAAGGCTTTTGGGTAGAATGGGTGCTGGTAATTTGAGCTGAACAAAAAGGGCTTTTGGGTTGAATGAGACTCTGTGCATATTTGAACAGAACAGAAAGGGCTTTTGAGTTGAATGAAAGTGTAGGTAGATTTGAATTGAACAGAAAGGGCTTTTAGGTTGAATGGGTGTTGGTAGATTTGAATTGAACAGAAATGGCTTTTGGGTGGAATGAGAGTGATGCTAGATTTTAATTGGATAGAAATGGCTTTTGGGTTGAATGAAAGTGCTGGCAGATTTGAAGTGAACGAAAAGGACTTTTGGGTTGAATGAGTGTGTTGGCATATTTTATCAGAACAGAAAGGGCTTTTGAGTTGAATGAAAGTGTTGGTAGATTTGAATTGAATAGAAAGGTATTTTAGGTTGAATGAGTGCTGGTAGAATCGAATTGAACAGAAAGGGCTTTTGGGTTGAATGAAAGTGTTGGTAGATTTGAACTGAACAGAAAGGGCTTTCGGGTAGAATGAAAGTGCTAGCAGATTTGAACTGAACAAAAAGGGCCTTTGGGTTGAATAAGTGTGTTGGCATATTTTATCAGAACAGAAAGGGCTTTTGAGTTGAATGAAAGTGTTGGTAGATTTGAATTGAATAGAAAGGTATTTTAGGTTGAATGAGTGTTGGTAGATTTGAATAGAACCGACAGGGCTTCCGGGTTGAATAAGAGTGTTGGTAGATTTGAACTGAACAGAAAGGGCTTTTGGGTTGAATAAAAGTGTTGGTATATTTGAAATGAACAGAAAGGGCTTTAGTGTTGAATGAGAGTGATGTTAGATTTGAACGGAACAGAAAGGGGTTCTGGGTTGAATAAGAGTGTTGGTAGATTTGAAATGAACAGAAAGGGCTTTTGTGTTGAATGACAGTGATGTAAGATTTGAACTGAACAGAAAGGGCTTTTTGGTTCAATGAGAGTGTTGGTAGATTTGAACTGAACAGAAAGGGCTTTTGGGTTGAATGAGAGTGATGTTACATTTGAAATGAACAGAAAGGGCTTTTAGGATGAATAAGAGTTCTGGTAGATTTGGAATGAAGAGATAGGGCTTTTGTGTTGAAGGAGAGTGTTGGTAGGTTCGAACTGAACTGCCAGTCATGCTGCAGTTGTGTCAGTTTTATTGCTTTTGTGTTTTTTCTGATGTTAGTTAGTTTCATCTTTAATTATCTTATTTTATAAAGTTTCATTTCTTTTATTTTCAGGTGAGTGCACTACGTATATTGTTGCTGGATTAGCGATGGTGGAAGAGGGTAAGGTTATTTTGAGTGTTTGATGCATTCATGATGACTTTTCATGAAATGTTGTAATGATTCTATCAATACGAAGAGATATTTTGATGCAAACAATATTAATATAAGTAAAATTTCAAGTGTATTAGGGAAGTAGTACATATCCATTTGGTTTTCATTCTTAAAATTTCGTTAGATGAATGTTTAGTTTTCCATTTATTCTTTTATTTGTAGACGAGAACTTTATATATATTTCATCTAAAGACAGCATATTCTAAATGTAGTTTATCTAGATAAAGGGCAAAATGAGATGACTTACTGTCAAGGTCCCTTTCCTCTGTAGACCCTGCTAACTGTGGTCACTACACACTCCTAATATTCCCCAATTCGAAAAGATTCCTTAAATGTCGTCACATGAATTTCTATATTTTAGAATCATAGTTGGATTACCTTTTCCTCTCAATATCCTGCGTTGGTGCAATTTTAGACTTGAGATCTTTTAGCGATGAAGGCTGAAAGACTAAAAGTAAAAGCTGAATGTTTTTTGGGACTGTTGAAGGTTGTCCAATTTTATGTTAAGTAAAAAATGCTTTGAGAAATGACTGGCATATTTAATATTGCTCTCAGTAACCAGAGGAATATCACAGCAAAAGAGTTAATAAACTGAGGAATATTACAGCAAAAGAGTTACTCATACACAGAGCTCAGTCTTGACCAGAGTCTGAGTTCCACACATAAAATCTTGAGTAAAAACCAATCAGGTTCGAAAAATATATCAATCTCGAATCAGTCACAGAAAAGAAATGTCTTAGTTATAACGACATTAACCAAACCCCTGGCATAAAAAGGGACGTGTTTGAGGACGTGCATTGGACTAGAAACAGCTGCAATGGTTGTTGTATATATATAACTATAGAATATAAATATACACTATATATAATATATATTATATATGTATGTATAATTATAGAATAAATATATACATTATATATATATATATTTATATATATAATATTTATATATATATACATATATATATATATATATATATATATATATATATATATATGTATATATATATAAAACGTAGTTATATAATAATGCACACATATATACATATATAATCACACCAACACACACACATATATATATATAATAGAAAACGTAGTTATATAATAATGCATACACATGTACATATATATATAAACACCAGCACACACACACACACATATATATATATATATATATATATATATATATATATATATATATATATATATTTATATA
Organism: Palaemon carinicauda; assembly: GCF_036898095.1. Taxonomy (NCBI): domain Eukaryota; kingdom Metazoa; phylum Arthropoda; class Malacostraca; order Decapoda; family Palaemonidae; genus Palaemon; species Palaemon carinicauda. The sequence continues at coordinate 66,434,605 of NC_090750.1, read as the reverse complement.
TATATATATGTAGTTATATTATGTGTGTATGTATGCATAATCTTGCACACGCACACACACATATATATATATACACATTTATATAAAATGTTTACATACATATACGTAAGTGTATAATTAAGGCACGGACGATAAGTGGTTAAAACGTTTTACAACAGATATTTTCAAATTCTATTTTTTTGAAAAATTAAAATCCCTTTTAATCTGATATTATGAAAAGGAATATTTGCTGAAATTTACTGAATTTAAAAATAAAACCTGGAGATCTAATCCTATATGAAGAGCTAAGGGACGTTCTTCATCACATATCTAACATGGATAAGTTATTTGAAAAGACTTGGCCTTACTTGGCCTTCACAGCTCTCTGCGGAGTCGCCGTGCTCCGTGAAGCCTCCGGGAATCCTCTTCGGTACATCTTCTCTGGAGTCAACCGTGATGGTCAGGACAACGTCTTTGGGATCGACAATTCCCTTCTCTTTGTTTTACTTGGAGCAGTTCTTTTATTTGTTGTGAGACAAGGAAAGCGACGAAAGGCTGAAGAAGAAGAAGAAGAAGAAGAAGAAGACTTGAAGAGAAACATTCGGGAGCTCTATGTCATGCTGCAAGAGCAAGTAAAGAATCTGGATGTGATTGCTGTTAATATGACAAAGATTCAGGAGCTTGAGCGCAAGTTGAAAGAATCAGAGGATTGTAAGAAGAAGAAAGATGATGTGGGGAGTATCTTAAGATTTTCAAAGCAGCAGTTAAAGCATCAGGCCTTGGAAGACAAAATCCGTTGCCTCGAGGATCAGAAGAATATTTTGGAAAAGCAGATGGCGGGTTATGAAAGGTCTAAGGCTGAACTGGAAGAAAAGCTCCTTCAGATCAAAGAAGAAAACAGAGACGTGCAGAAATATGCTGATGAACTGGCCCAAAGAAATGATGACTTGAATAACCAGGTGATGAGTTTGACTGTTCACTTGGCTGAGAGCAATTGCCGACTCGTTCAGCTACAGACTGTTGCAGATAAGATGCACAAGAATCTGTGTAAAATGACTGAAGAAAAGATGGAGATGGAAAAACACATCCAGGCACAAGCTGAGATAATCGACCGTTGCAAGAATGACAAGGAAGAGATGCAGCTTAAAGTTGAAGATCTACAAAGAGAAGTAAGATTCCTTTCTCAATCGAAGCAATTTCTGGAATACCAGCTACAAGAAAAAGACACCAGACTCCGGGATCAAAATGTTTTGCTGCAAGAGAGAGACGGTCGTCTTCAGGAGATGACCCAGAGAGTCAACGCCATCGATGGAGAAAATAATCGACTGCAAGATGAGCTGCAGCAGCTACAACGAGAGAAGGAGCAGTGTCTCCGTGACCTTGAGAACGTCAAGATGCAGAAGAAACAACAAGAGGAAACAAACACAAGACTCCAACAACAAATCTCTCTTCTCATGAGATGGCGTGAAGGTGTGGCCTTTGGCCTGATGGAGACTGATCAACAGCTCTTTAATGGGGCTCCATAGAAAGGATCAAAGTTTCATTCTAAGTTCTCATAGGAATATTCATTTTTAGTATTTTAAAATTTGTTTTGTATATATATAAAAGGAATTATTTGTAATAAATTATATTAATTATTTTTCTGTTTCATTATGGTATCTTATTCTATAGGTATTAAACAGAAAAGTTCTAAAATTGGTTATATTTTATTTGAAGAATATACAAATACAGGCATGCACATCTCTTTTTATTTTTTCTTATTTTTTTCAAAAGCACATCGTAAGTTTTACCTCTAAACTTAAAGAATCAAGTCTTATTTTTCCAAAATTTTCAAATCTTTCCATATTGTTTTCTTGAAGAAGAATTAGTTATTGAAACTCGTTACTGGATATTTCGATTAGTCGCTGCTGACTGTTCGTGGATTTAAGAGGATTCAGAAGTGCTGGAACTAATTGGTGGTGAAGACGGATTATGAAGTTCATGATATGATGCCAAGCATTGGTACCGGGGAGACCCTTCGCTTCCGAAGAGAACACAGGGGGAATCAGCTGTCAGTATTTGTAGTAAAAGTGAAATGAGGATGGTCAGTGAAATGGAAAAAGGGGAAGTGAGAGCGAAAATAAAAGGTTGAAAAGTAGGCGCATATAAAAGTTTAGGAAATCTTCATTATATCAGATTAACCGATCTGCACCCACTTTTTGGCCTTTAACATTACTGCCCTTAACGCTCCTTTTTTTTCCATCTCGCTGACCATCGTCATTTGACTTTTACTACAAAAAGCAGCAACTGAATTTCTCGTCAGTTGCTCTTTGGCAGCGATGTGTCTCCCCGGCCCCCTTGCTTGACAACATGGCCTGGATATCATCAAGCGTCTTCATCGTCAATTAGTTCCACTAGTTCTAAATCCTCTTACATCCACGAACAGTCATCAGCCACTATTTAAAATAACCATTAACAAATTTTAATAACTAATTCTTCTTCAAGGAAACATGAAAAGATTTGAAAATTTTGGAGAAGTCAAATTCTTGACTCATTCAGTTTAGAGGTAAAACTTACGATGTCCTTTTGTGAAAAGGAAGAAAACAAAAAAATGTGAATGTGGATGCCTGAATTTGTATATTCTTCAAGTAATAATTGTTTGATATCATCACAATAAGACACCAAAGTTTAAATTATTGCGTTATTAAGTTCGCAATGCAATACATAGTTTTTATAATGATTGGGTCATTTGCGAATTAATAGTCAAACGGGAACAAAAATAAAATTTCTGTGGTTAATGAAGCAGAAAAATAAATAAAAACATTTATTACAAATAGTTCCTTTTATATATTTACAAAACAAATTTCAACATACTAAGAATGAGCATTCCTTTAATAACTTAAAATGAAACTTTGTTCCTTCCTATGGAGCCCCATTGGCGAGCTGGTCGTCAGTTTTCCTCAGGCCAAAGGCCACACCTTGGCGCCATCTCATGAGAAGAGAGATTTGTTGTTGGAGTCTTGTGTTTGTTTCCTCTTGTTGTTTCTTCTGCATCTTGACGTTTTCAAGGTCACGGAGACACTGTTCCTTCTCTCGTTGTACCTGCCGCAGCTCATCTTGCAGTCCATTATATTTTCCATCGGTGGCGTTGGCTTTCTCTTCCATCTCCTGAAGACGACCGTCTCTCTCTTGCAGCAACGCATTCTGTTTCCGGAGTCTGGTGTCTTTTTCTTGTAGCTGGCATTCCAGATTTTGCTTTGCTTGAGAAAGGAATCTTACTTCTTTTTGTAGATCTTCAACTTTAAGCTGCATCTCTTCCTTGTCATTCTTGCATCGGTTGATTGTCTCGGCTTGTGCCTGGATGTGTTTTTCCATCTCCATCTTTTCTTCATTCACTTTACACAGATTCTTGTGCATCTTATCTGCAACAGTCTGTAGCTGAACGAGTCGGCAATTGCTCTCAGCCAAGTGAGCCGTCAGACTCATCACCTGGTTATTCAAGTCATCATTTCTTTGGGCCATTTCATCAGCAGTTTTCTTCAGGTGTTTGTTTTCTTCTTTGATCTGAAGGAGCTTTTCTTCCAGTTCAGCTTTAGACCTTTCATAAGCTGCCATCTGCTTTCCCAAAAGATTCTTCTGATCCTCGAGGCAACGGATCTTGTCTTCCAAGGCCTGATGCTCCAACTGCTGCTTATTAAATCTTAAGATATTCCCCACCTCTTCTTTCTTCTTATAATCCTCTGTTTCTTTCAGCTTGCGCTCCAGCTCCTGAATTTTTGTCATATCAACGGCAATCACATGCAGATTCTTTACTTGCTCTTTTAGTGTGGCACAGAGCTCCGGAATGTTTCTCTTCAAGTCTTCTTCTTCTTCATCAGTCTTTCGTCGCTTTCCTTGTCTCACAACAAATAAAAGAACTGCTCCAAGTAAAACAAAGAGAAGGAAATTGTCGATCCCAAAGACGTTGTCCTGACCATCACGGTTGACTCCAGCGAAGATGTACCGAAGATGATTCCCGGAGGCTTCACGGAGCACGGCGACTCCGCAGAGAGCTGTGAGGGCCAAGTAAGGCCAATTCTTTTCAAATAACTTATCCATGTTAGATATGTGATGAATAACGACGCTCACCTGTTTATATAGGATTCGATCTCCAGGTTTTATTTTTAAATTCTAAAAATTTCAGCAAATATTCGTCTCAAAATATCAGATTAAAGTGAGTTTAATTTCTCAAAAAATAGGATTATTTGAACATTTCGGTTGTAAAACGTTTTAATCATTATCGTCCCTGTCTCGGGTATACACTTATGCATACGTATGTAAGCTTTTTATATAAATGTATACACACACACACGCATATATATATATATATATGTACATATTATATATATATATGTATGTATATATAATGTGTATATGTGCATGCATATGAACACATACACATATATAACTAAACATATATGTGTGTTGGTATATATATGTATATATATAGATATATATATATATATATATATATATATATATATAATTATTTATATATATATATATATATGTGTATGTGCGCATGCATATTCATACATACACACCCATATATAACTAAACATATATGTGTGTTGGTATATATATATATATATATATATATATATATATATATATATATTTGTATATATGTACATGTTTATGCATAACTATCTAGAGATTTTTCATATATATATGTATATATATATATACTATATATATATATATACATATATATATATATATATATATATATATATATATATAGAGAGAGAGAGAGAGAGAGAGAGAGAGAGAGAGAGAGAGAGAGAGAGAGAGATTCAGTGTTTTTGTTCCATTCACCTTTGGAGTGAGGGATTAGCATGCCAATGCCCCCCCCCCTCCACTTCGATATTATTTTCTGTGGCTTTCAAAAGCCATGATGCTGGATTTCTTCCTCGTAAATGAATTCGAGTTGCTAGATTGAGTTGTAGTTCTGTTCAGTATTGGATGTTGAATGGAATAGAATAGGGTAGGGTAGTTGGCAGAGGACCAGTTGTGGGTTTGCGGTGAAATTGAACAAAAAGGGTTTTCGGGTTGAATGGTCGTGTGGGCAGATTTGAATGGCACAGAAAGGGTTTTTGGGTTGAATGAGTGTTGGTAGATTTGAACTGAAAAGAACGGGTTCTGTAGACAGATTTGAATGGAACAGAAAGGGCTTTTGGGTTGAATGAGTGGTGGTATATTTGAACTGAAAAGAAAGGACTTTTAGGTTACATGGTTCTGTAGAAGATTTTAATGGAACAGAAAGAGTTTTTGGGTAAAATTTTTGTGTGGGTAGATTTGAATGGAACAAAAAGGGCTTTTGGGTTGAATGAGTGTTGGTAAATTTGAACTGAACAGAAAGAGTTTTTGGGTTGCATGGTTGTGTAGATAGATTTGAATAGAACAGAAAGGGCTTTTGGGTTGAATGAGAGTTGGTATATTTGAATTGAACAGAAAGGGCCTTTGGGTTGAATGGTTGTGTAGGCAGATTTGAATGAAACAGAAAGTTTTTTTGGGGGGTAACATGTGAGTGTTGGTAGATTTGAATTGAACAGAAATGGCTTATGGGTTGAATGAGTCTTGGCATATTTGAATTGAATAGAAATGGCTTTTGAGCTGAATGAGTGTGTTTGCATATTTGAACTGAACAGAAAAGGCATTTGGATTGAATGAGAGTATTCGCAGGTTTTAACTGAAAAGAAAGGGCTTTTGAGTTGAACGAAACTGCTGATAGATTTAAATTGAACAGAAAGGGCTTTTGGGTTGAATGAGTGTTGAAATATTTGAACTGAACTGAAAGGGCTTTTGGGTTGAAGGAGAGTGTTACTAGATTAGAATTGAACAGAAAGTGCTTTTGTATTAAATGAGTTTGCAGATTTGAATTGAAAAGAAAGGGCCTTTGGGTTCAATGAGAGGGTTGGGAGATTTGAATTTAAGAGACGGTTTGGGGTTGACTGAGTGTTGGCATATTTCAATTGAACAGACAGGGCTATTGGATTGAATCAGTGTGTTGGCAGATTTGAATTGAACAGAAAGGGTTTTTGGGTTGAATGAGAGGGTTGGCACATTTGAATAGAAAAGGAAGGACTTTTGGGTTGAATGAGAGTGTTGGTATGTATGAACTAAACCGGAAAGGCTTTTGAGTAGAATGGGTGCTGGTAATTTGAGATGAACAAAAAGGGCTTTTGGGTTGAATGAGACTCTGCATATTTGAACAGAACAGAAAGGGCTTTTGAGTTGAATGAAAGTGTAGGTAGATTTTAATTGAACAGAAAGGGCTTTTAGGTTGAATGGGTGTTGGTAGATTTGAATTGAACAGAAATGGCTTTTGGGTGGAATGAGAGTGATGCTAGATTTTAATTGGATAGAAATGGCTTTTGGGTTGAATGAAAGTGTTGATAGATTTGAACTGAACAGAAAGGACTTTTGGGTTGAATAAGTGTTGGTATATTTGAACTGAATAGAAAGGGCTTTTGGGTAGAATGAAAGTGCTGGCAGATTTGAACTGAACAAAAAGGACTTTTGGGTTGAATGAGTGTGTTGGCATATTTTATCAGAACAGAAAGGGCTTTTGAGTTGAATGAAAGTGTTGGTAGATTTAAATTGAATAGAAAGGTATTTTAGGTTGAATGAGTGCTGGTAGAATCGAATTGAACAGAAAGGGCTTTTGGGTTGAATGAAAGTGTTGGTAGATTTGAACTGAACAGAAAGGGCTTTTGGGTAGAATGAAAGTGCTAGCAGATTTGAACTGAACAAAAAGGGCCTTTGGGTTGAATAAGTGTGTTGGCATATTTTATCAGAACAGAAAGGGCTTTTGAGTTGAATGAAAGTGTTGGTAGATTTGAATTGAATAGAAAGGTATTTTAGGTTGAATGAGTGTTGGTAGATTTGAATAGAACCGACAGGGCTTCCGGGTTGAATAAGAGTGTTGGTAGATTTGAACTGAACAGAAAGGGCTTTTGGGTTGAATAAAAGTGTTGGTATATTTGAAATGAACAGAAAGGGCTTTAGTGTTGAATGAGAGTGATGTTAGATTTGAACGGAACAGAAAGGGGTTCTGGGTTGAATAAGAGTGTTGGTAGATTTGAAATGAACAGAAAGGGCTTTTGTGTTGAATGACAGTGATGTAAGATTTGAACTGAACAGAAAGGGCTTTTTGGTTCAATGAGAGTGTTGGTAGATTTGAACTGAACTGAAAGGGCTTTTGGGTTGAATGAGAGTGATGTTACATTTGAAATGAACAGAAAGGGCTTCTGGGGTGAATAAGAGTTCTGGTAGATTTGAAATGAAGAGATAGGGCTTTTGTGCTGAAGGAGAGGGTTGGTAGGTTTGAAGTGAACTGCCAGCCATGCTGCAGTTGTGTCAGTTTTATTCCTTTTGTGTTTTCTCTGATGTTACTTAGTTTCATCTTTAATTATCTCGCACAGCGTGGAAGGTCTTGCAATTTTAGTCTTTATCGTCTACAGTGTGCCGCGTGAGGTTCACTTAGGCGTTGTTTTGAGTGTTTGATGCATTCGTGATGACTTTTCACGAAATGTTGTAATGATTCTATCAATACGAAGAGATATTTTGATGCAAACAATATTAATATAAGTAAAATTTCAAGTGTATTAGGGAAGTAGTACATATCCATTTGGTTTTCATTCTTAAAATTTCGTTAAATGAATTTTTAGTTTTCCATTTATTCTTTTATTTGTAGACGAGAACTTTATATATATTTCATCTAAAGACAGCATATTCTAAATGTAGTTTATCTAGATACAGGGCAAAATGAGATGACTTACTGTCAAGGTCCCTTTCCTCTGTAGACCCTGCTAACTATGGTCACTGCACACTCCTAATATTCCCCAATTCGAAAAAATCCTAAAATGTCGTCACATGAATTTCTATATTTTAGAATCATAATTGGATTACCTTTTCTTCTCCATTTCCTGCGTTGGTGCAATTTTAGACTTGAGATCTTTTAGCGATGAAGGCTGAAAGACTAAAGGTAGAAGCTTAATGTTTTTTGGGACTGTGGAAGGTTGTCCAATTTTATGTTAAGTAAAAAATGCTTTGAGAAATGACTGGCATATTTAATATTGCTCTCAGTAACCAGAGGAATATTACAGCAAAAGAGTTAATAAACTGAGGAATATTACAGCAAAAGAGTTACTCATACACAGAGCTCAGTCTTGACCAGAGTCTGAGTTCCACACATAAAATCTTGAGTAAAAACCAATCAGGTTAGAAAAAGATATCAATCTCGAGTCAGTCACAGGAAAGAAATGTCTTAGTTATAACGACATTAACCAAACCCCTGGCATAAAAAGGGACGTGTTTGAGGACGTGCATTGGACTAGAAACAGCTGCAATGGTTGTTGTATTTATATAACTATAGAATATAAATATACAATATATATAATATATATTATATATGTATGTATAATTATAGAATAAATATATACATTATATATATATATATATATATATGTTTATATATATAATATATATATATACATATATATATATATATATATATATATGTATATATATAAAACGTAGTTATATAATAATGCACACATATATACATATATAATCACACCAACAAACACACACATATATATATATATATATATAATAGAAAACGTAATTATATAATAATGCATACACATGTACATATATATATAAACACCAGCACACACACACACACATATATATATACATATATATATATATATATATATATATATATATATATATATATATTTATATTTATATATATATATATATATATATATATATATATATATATATATGTAGTTATATTATGTGTGTATGTATGCATAATCTTACACACGCACACACACACATATATATATATACACAATTATATAAAATGTTTACATACATATACGTAAGTGTATAATTAAGGCACGGACGATAAGTGGTTAAAACGTTTTACAACAGATATGTTCAAATTCAATTTTTTTGAAAAATTAAAATCCCTTTTAATCTGATATTATGAAAAGGAATATTTGCTGAAATTTACTGAATTTAAAAATAAAACCTGGAGATCTAATCCTATATAAAGAGCTAAGGGACGTTCTTCATCACATATCTAACATGGATAAGTTAATTGAAAAGAATTGGCCTTACTTGGCCTTCACAGCTCTCTGCGGAGTCGCCGTGCTCCGTGAAGTCTCCGGGAATCCTCTTCGGTACATCTTCTCTGGAGTCAACCGTGATGGTCAGGACAACATCTTTGGGATCGACAATTCCCTTCTCTTTGTTTTACTTGGAGCAGTTCTTTTATTTGTTGTGAGACAAGGAAAGCGACAAAAGACTGATGAAGAAGAAGAAGAAGAAGAAGACTTGAAGAGAAACATTCGGGAGCTCTATGTCATGCTGCAAGAGCAAGTAAAGAATCTGGATGTGATTGCTGTTAATATGACAAAGATTCAGGAGCTTGAGCGCAAGTTGAAAGAATCGGAGGATTTTAAGAAGAAGAAAGATGATGTGGGGAATATCTTAAGATTTTCAAAGCAGCTGTTGAAGCATCAGGCCTTGGAAGACAAGATCCGTTGCCTCGAGGATCAGAAGAATCTTTTGGAAAAGCAGATGGCGGGTTATGAAAGGTCTAAGGCTGAACTGGAAGAAGAGCTCCTTCAGATCAAAGAAGAAAACAGAGACGTGAAGAAATATGCTGATGAAATGGCCCAAAGAAATGATGACTTGAATAACCAGGTGATGAGTCTGAAGGCTCACTTGGCTGAGAGCAATTGCCGACTCGTTCAGCTACAGTCTGTTGCAGATAAGATGCACAAGAATCTGTGTAAAATGACTGAAGAAAAGATGGAGATGGAAAAACACATCCAAGCACAAGCTGAGATAATCGACCGTTGCAAGAATGACAAGGAAGAGATGCAGCTTAAAGTTCAAGATCTACAAAGAGAAGTAAGATTCCTTTCTCAATCGAAGCAATTTCTGGAATACCAGCTACAAGAAAAAGACACCAGACTCCGGGATCAAAATGCTTTGCTGCAAGAGAGAGACGGTCGTCTTCAGGAGATGACCCAGAGAGTCAACGCCATCGATGGAGAAAATAATCGACTGCAAGATGAGCTGCAGCAGCTACAACGAGAGAAGGAGCAGTGTCTCCGTGACCTTGAAAATGTCAAGATGCAGAAGAAACAACAAGAGGAAACAAACACAAGACTCCAACAACAAATCTCTCTTCTCATGAGGTGGCGTGAAGGTGTGGCCTTTGGCCTGATGGAGACTGATCAACAGCTCTTTAATGGGGCTCCATAGAAAGGATCAAAGTTTCATTTTAAGTTCTCATAGGAATATTCATTCTTAGTATTTTAAAATTTGTTTTGTATATATATGTAAAAGGAATTATTTGTAATAAATTATATTAATTATTTTTCTGTTTCATTAACCACAGAAAAGTCTTTGCTTTTTGCGCCCACTTGACGACCATATTTATTCAGAAATGACCCAATCACCGTCATGAAAATTGTATTAAATTGCGAACTTAATAACGCAATGATGTAAAATATGGTATCTTATTCTACAGGTATTAAACACAAAAGTTCTAAAATTGGTTATATTTTATTTGAACAATATACAAATACAGGCATGCACATCTCTTTTTTTTTTTCTTACTTTTTTCAAAAGCACATCTTAAGTTTTACCTCTAAACTTAAAGAATCAAGTCTTATTTTTCCAAAATTTTCAAATCTTTCCATAATGTTTTCTTGAAGAACAATTAGTTATTGAAAATCGTTACTGGTTATTTCAATTAGTCGCTGCTGACTGTTCGTGGATTTAAGAGGATTCAGAACTGCTGGAACTAATTGGTGGTGAAGACGGATTATGAAGTTCATGATATGATGCCAAGCATTGGTACCGGGGAGACCCTTCGCTTCCGAAGAGAACGCAGGGGGAATCAGCTGTCAGTATTTGTTGTAAAAGTGAAATGAGGATGGTCAGTGAGATGGAAAAAGGGGAAGTGAGAGCGAAAATAAAAGGCTAAAAATTAGGCGCATATAAAAGTTTAGGAAATCTTCATTATATCAGATTAATCGATCTACACCCACTTTTTGGCCTTTAACTTTACTTCCCTTAATACTTCCTTTTTTTCCATCTCGCTGACCATCGTCATTTCACTTTTACTACAAAAAGCAGCAACTGATTTTCTCGTCAGTTTCTCTTTGGTAGTGATGGGTCTCCCCGGCCCCCTTGCTTGACAACATGGCCTGGATATCATCAAGCGTCTTCATCGTCAATTAGTTCCACCAGTTCTAAATCCCACGAACAGTCATCAGCCACGAATTAAAATAACCATTAACGAATATTAATAACTGATTCTTTCAGTTTAGGGGTAAAACTTACGATGTCCTTTTGTGAAAAGGAAGAAAACAAACAAATTTGAATGTGGATGCCTGTATTTGTATAGTCTTCAAATAAGAATTGTTTGATATCATCACAATAAGACACCAAAGTTTAAATTATTGCGTTATCAAGTTCGCAATGCAATGCATAGTTTTTATGATAATGATTGGGTCATTTGCAAATTAATAGTCAAATGGGCACAAAAATCAAATTTCTGTGGTTAATGAAACAGTAAAATAAATAAAAACATTTATTACAAATAGTTCCTTTTATATATTTACAAAATAAATTTCATCTTACTAAGAATGAGCATTCCTTTAAAAACTTAAAATGAAACTTTGTTTTTTCCTATGGAGCCCCATTGGCGAGCTGGTCGTCAGTTTTCCTCAGGCCAAAGGCCACACCTTGGCGCCATTTCATGAGAAGAGAGATTTGTTGTTGGAGTCTTGTGTTTGTTTCCTCTTGATGTTTTTTCTGCATCTTTACGTTTTCAAGGTCACGGAGACACTGTTCCTTCTCTCGTTGTAGCTGCCGCAGCTCATCTTGCAGTCCATTATATTCTCCATCGATGGCGTTGGCTTTCTCTTCCATCTCCTGAAGACGACCGTCTCTCTCTTGCAGCAACGCATTCTGTTTGCGGAGTCTGGTGTCTTTTTCTTGTAGCTGGCATTCCAGATTTTGCTTTGCTTGAGAAAGGAATCTTACTTCTTTTTGTAGATCTTCAACTTTAAGCTGCAGCTCTTCCTTGTCATTCTTGCATCGGTTGATTGTCTCGGCTTGTGCCTGGATGTGTTCTTCCATCTCCATCTTTTCTTCAGTCACTTTACACAGATTCTTGTGCATCTTATCTGCAACAGTCTGTAGCTGAACGAGTCGGCAATTGCTCTCAGCCAAGTGAGCCGTCAGACTCATCACCTGGTTATTCAAGTTATCATTTCTTTGGGCCATTTCATCAGCAGTTTTCTTCAGGTGTGTGTTTTCTTCTTTGATCTGAAGGAGCTTTTCTTCCAGT
>NC_090750.1:66412217-66419717 GCF_036898095.1 Palaemon carinicauda | reverse complement strand
TTGTATAGGACCTCTGATAAGAGAGAGAGAGAGAGAGAGAGAGAGAGAGAGAGAGAGAGAGAGAGAGAGAGATTTTGTGTTTTTGTTCCATTCACCTTTGGAGTGAGGGATTAGCATGCCAATGCCCCCCCCCCTCCACTTCGATATTATTTTCTGTGGCTTTCAAAAGCCATGATGCTGGATTTCTTCCTCGTAAATGAATTCGAGTTGCTGGATTGAGTTGTAGTTCTGTTCAGTATTGGATGTTGAATGGAATAGAATAGGGTAGGGTAGTTGGCAGAGGACCAGTTGTGGGTTTGCGGTGGAATTGAACAAAAGGGGTTTTCGGGTTGAATGGTCGTGTGGGCAGATTTGAATGGCACAGAAAGGGTTTTTGGGTTGAATGAGTGTTGGTAGATTTGAACTGAAAAGAACGGGTTCTGTAGACAGATTTGAATGGAACAGAAAGGGCTTTTGGGTTGAATGAGTGGTGGTATATTTGAACTGAAAAGAAAGGACTTTTGGGTTACATGGTTCTGTAGAAGATTTTAATGGAACATAAAGAGTTTTTGGGTAAAATTTTTGTGTGGGTAGATTTGAATGGAACAAAAAGGGCTTTTGGGTTGAATGAGTGTTGGTAAATTTGAACTGAACAGAAAGAGTTTTTGGGTTGCATGGTTGTGTAGATAGATTTGAATAGAACAGAAAGGGTTTTTTTTGTTGAATGAGTGTTGGAAGATTTGAACTGAAAAGAAAGGGCTTTCGGGTTACATGGTTCTGTAGAAGATTTAAATGAAACAGAAATGTTATTTTTGGGATAACATGTGAGTGTTGGTAGATTTGAATTGAACAGAAATGGCTTATGGGTTGAATGAGTCTTGGCATATTTGAATTGAATAGAAATGGCTTTTGAGCTGAATGAGTGTGTTCGCATATTTGAACTGAACAGAAAAGGCATTTGGATTGAATGAGAGTATTCGCAGGTTTTAACTGAAAAGAAAGGGCTTTTGAGTTGAACGAAACTGCTGATAGATTGAAATTGAACAGAAAGGGCTTTTGGGTTGAACGAGTGTTGAAATATTTGAACTGAACTGAAAGGGCTTTTGAGTTGAAGGAGAGTGTTACTAGATTAGAATTGAACAGAAAGTGCTTTTGTATTAAATGAGTTTGCAGATTTGAATTGAAAAGAAAGGGCCTTTGGGTTCAATGAGAGTGTTGGGAGATTTGAATTGAACAGAAAGGGTTTTTGGGTTGAATGAGAGGGTTGGCACATTTGAATTGAACAGGAAGGGCTTTATGGATGAATGAGAGTGTTAGCAGATTTGAAATGAACAAAAAGGGTTTTTGGGTGAAATGTAAGTGTTGGCAGATTTGAATTGAACTGAAAGGACTTTTGGGTTGTATGAACTAAACCGGAAAGGCTTTTGGGTAGAATGGGTGCTGGTAATTTGAGCTGAACAAAAAGGGCTTTTGGGTTGAATGAGACTCTGTGCATATTTGAACAGAACAGAAAGGGCTTTTGAGTTGAATGAAAGTGTAGGTAGATTTAAATTGAACAGAAAGGGCTTTTAGGTTGAATGGGTGTTGGTAGATTTGAATTGAACAGAAATGGCTTTTGGGTGGAATGAGTGTGATGCTAGATTTTAATTGGATAGAAATGGCTTTTGGGTTGAATGAAAGTGTTGATAGATTTGAACTGAACGGGAAGGACTTTTGGGTTGAATAAGTGTTGGTATATTTGAACTGAATAGAAAGGGCTTTTGGGTAGAATGAAAGTGCTGGCAGATTTGAACTGAACAAAAAGGGCCTTTGGGTTGAATAAGTGTGTTGGCATATTTTATCAGAACAGAAAGGGCTTTTGAGTTGAATGAAAGTGTTGGTAGATTTGAATTGAATAGAAAGGTATTTTAGGTTAAATGAGTGCTGGTAGATTCGAATTGAACAGAAAGGGCTTTTGGGTTGAATGAAAGTGTTGGTAGATTTGAACTGAACAGAAAGGGCTTTGGGTAGAATGAAAGTGGTAGCAGATTTGAACTGAACAAAAAGGGCCTTTGGGTTGAATAAGTGTGTTGGCATATTTTATCAGAACAGAAAGGGCTTTTGAGTTGAATGAAAGTGTTGGTAGATTTGAATTGAATAGAAAGGTATTTTAGGTTAAATGAGTGCTGGTAGATTCGAATTGAACAGAAAGGGCTTCTGGGTAGAATGAAAGTGTTGGCAGATTTGAAATGAACAGAAAGGGCTTTAGTGTTGAATGAGAGTGATGTTAGATTTGAACGGAACAGAAAGGGCTTTTGGGTTGAATAAGAGTGTTGGTAGATTTGAACTGAACAGCAAGGGCTTTTTGGTTCAATGAGAGTGTTGGTAGATTTGAACTGAACAGAAAGGGCTTTTGGGTTAAATAAGAGTGTTGGTAGATTTGAACTGAACAGAAAGGGCTTTTGGGTTGAATAGGAGTGTTGGTAGATTTGAAATGAACAGAAAGGGCTTTTGTGTTGAATGAGCGACATGTTAGATTTGAACTGAACAGAAAGGGCTTTTGGGTTGAATAAGAGTGTTGGTAGATTTGAACTGAACAGCAAGGGCTTTTTGGTTCAATGAGAGTGTTGGTAGATTTGAACTGAACAGAAAGGGCTTTTGGGTTGAATAAGAGTGTTGGTAGATTTGAACTGAACAGAAAGGGCTTTTGGGTTGAATAGGAGTGTTGGTAGATTTGAACTGAACAGAAATGGTTTTTGTGTTGAATGAGAGTGATGTTACATTTGAAATGAACAGAAAGGGCTTTTGGGGTGAATAAGAGTTCTGGTAGATTTGAAATGAAAGAGATAGGGCTTTTGTGTTGAAGGTTTGGTAGGTTTGAACTGAACTGCCAGCCATGCTGCAGTTGTGTCAGTTTTATTGCTTTTGTGTTTTCTCTGATGTTACTTAGTTTCATCTTTAATTATCTTATTTTATAAAGTTTCATTTCTTTTATTTTCAGGTGAGTGCACTACGTATATTGTTGCTGGATTAGCGATGGTGGAAGAGGGTAAGGTTATTTTGAGTGTTTGATGCATTCATGATGACTTTTCATGAAATGTTGTAATGATTCTATCAATACGAAGAGATATTTTTATGCAAACAATATTTAATATAAGTAAAATTTCAAGTGTATTAGGGAAGTAGTACATACCCATTTGGTTTTCATTTTTAAAATTTCGTTAAATGAATGTTTAGTTTCCATTAATTTTTTTATTTGTAGACGAGAACTTTATATATATTTCATCTAAAGACAGCATATTCTAAATGTCGTTTATCTAGATAAAGGGCAAAATGAGATGACTTACTGTCAAGGTCCCTTTCCTCCATAGACCTTGCTAACTGTGGTCACTACACACTCCTAATATTCCCCAATTCGAAAAAATTCCTAAAATGTCGTCACATGAATTTCTATATTTTAGAATCATAGTTGGATTACCTTTTCTTCTCAATTTCCTGCGTTGGTGCAATTTTAGACTTAAGATCTTTTAGCGATGAAGGCTGAAAGACTAAAGGTAAAAGCTTAATGTTTTTTGGGACTGTGGAAGGTTGTCCATTTTTATGTTAAGTAAAAAATGCTTTGAGAAATGACTGGCATATTTGATATTGCTCTCAGTAGCCTGAGGAATATTACTGCAAAAGAGTTACTCATACACAGAGCTCAGTCTTGACCAGAGTCTAAGTTCCACACATAAAATCTTGAGTAAAAACAAATCAGGTTAGAAAAAGATATCAATCTCGAGTCAGTCACAGAAAAGAAATGTCTTAGTTATAACGAAATTAACCAAACCCCTGGCATAAAAAGGGACGTGTTTGAGGACGTGCATTGGACTAGAAACAGCTGCAATGGTTGTTGTATATATATAACTATAGAATATATATACAGTATATATAATATATGTATGTATGTATGATTATAGAATAAATGTATACATTATATATATATGTACATATATATATATATATATATATATATATATATATATATATATATATATATATATATATATATATTTATATATATACATATATTTATATATATACATATATATATATATATATATATATATATATATATATATATATATATATATATATATATATATATATATATATATTACTTATCAGTCACAAAACTGCACGTGACATATATTAAAGGGTAAAATCCACAGGAAACAGGAAAGGAAAAGACCAGGTACCAAGCGCTTTCGTGTATTACATACACTTCTTCAGGGTACAAAGTGATATATGTACATATATAATCACACCAACACACACACACACACACACACACACATATATATATATATATATATATATATATATATATATAATTGAAAACGTAGCTATATAATAATGCATACACATGTACATATATA
This sequence comes from Palaemon carinicauda, assembly GCF_036898095.1. Classification (NCBI taxonomy): domain Eukaryota; kingdom Metazoa; phylum Arthropoda; class Malacostraca; order Decapoda; family Palaemonidae; genus Palaemon; species Palaemon carinicauda. The sequence goes on along the minus strand of NC_090750.1, from coordinate 66,415,341 downwards.
TATACACACCAGCACACACACACACACACACATATATATATATATATATATATATATATATATATATATATATATATATATATATATATAGTTATATGTGTGTATGTATACATATTCTTGCACACGCACATACACACACATATATATATACATTTATATAAAATGTTTACATACATATACGTAAGTGTATAATTAAGGCACGGACGATAAGTGGTTTAAACGTTTTACAACAGATATGTTCAAATTCTAATATTTTTTTTTTTAAAAATTAAAATCCCTTTTAATCTGATATTATGAAACGAATATTTGCTGAAATTTCTAGAATTTAAAAATAAAACCTGGAGATCGAATCCTATATAAACAGGTGAGCGTCGTTATTCATCACATATCTAACATGGATAAGTTATTTGAAAAGACTTGGCCTTACTCGGCCTTCACAGCTCTCTGCGGAGTCGCCGTGCTCAGTGAAGCCTCCGGGAATCCTCTTCGGTACATCTTCGCTGGAGTCAACCGTGATGGTCAGGACAACGTCTTCTGGATCGACAATTCCCTTCTCTTTGTTTTACTTGGAGCAGTTCTTTTATTTGTTGTGAGACAAGGAAAGCGACGAAAGACTGATGAAGAAGAAGAAGAAGAAGAAGAAGACTTGAAGAGAAACATTCGGGAGCTCTATGTCATACTGCAAGAGCAAGTAAAGAATCTGGATGTGATTGCTGTTAATATGACAAAGATTCAGGAGCTGGAGCGCAAGTTGGAAGAAACAGAGGATTGTAAGAAGAAGAAAGATGATGTGGGGAATATCTTGAGATTTTCAAAGCAGCAGTTGAAGCATCAGGCCTTGGAAGACAAGATCCGTTGCCTCGAGGATCAGAAGAATCTTTTGGGAAAGCAGATGGCGGCTTATGAAAGGTCTAAGGCTGAACTGGAAGAAAAGCTCCTTCAGATCAAAGAAGAAAACAGAGACGTGCAGAAATATGCTGATGAACTGGCCCAAAGAAATGATGACTTGAATAACCAGGTGATGAGTTTGACTGTTCACTTGGCTGAGAGCAATTGCCGACTCGTTCAGCTACAGACTGTTGCAGATAAGATGCACGAGAATCTGTGTAAAATGACTGAAGAAAAGATGGAGATGGAAAAACACATCCAGGCACAAGCTGAGATAATCGACCGTTGCAAGAATGACAAGGAAGAGATGCAGCTTAAAGTTCAAGATCTACAAAGAGAAGTAAGATTCCTTTCTCAATCGAAGCAATTTCTGGAATACCAGCTACAAGAAAAGGACACCAGACTCCGGGATCAAAATGTTTTGCTGCAAGAGAGAGATGGCCGTCTTCAGGAGATGAAAGAGAAAGCCAACGCCATCGATGGAGAAAATAATCGACTGCAAGATGAGCTGCAGCAGCTACAACGAGAGAAGGAGCAGTGTCTCCGTGACCTTGAAAACGTCAAGATGCAGAAGAAACAACAAGAGGAAACAAACACAAGACTCCAACAACAAATCTCTCTTCTCATGAGGTGGCGCGAAGGTGTGGCCTTTGGCCTGATGGAGACTGATCAACAGCTCTTTAATGGGGCTCCATAGAAAGGATCAAAGTTTCATTTTAAGTTCTCATAGGAATATTCATTGTTAGTATTTTAAAATTTGTTTTGTATATATATGTAAAAGGAATTATTTGTAATAAATCATATTAATTATTTTTCTGTTTCATTAACCACAGAAAAGTCTTTGCTTTTTGCGCCCACTTGACGACCATATTTATTCAGAAATGACCCAATCAGGTTCAGGTTCAGGTTCAGGTTCTGGTGTGAGGCATAGCCTTTACAACGGTGCCTCTGTGTCTTTTAGTTTTGTGTGTTCCTTATTTTCACTAGTTTTTCTCTTTTCATCCACATTTGTTGTAGTATACTTTTCTTATTTTCAATATTCTCTTCACAAAAAAGGAATTTTCTAACTGTTTGTGCACTATCTTCTTCGTATGGTTGTTGGAGCTCAATTGCTTTTATTCTTATATCACTAAACTGTGGGCAATATAACAAAGTGGTTAGCATTTTCTTCTACATCACAGAAGACACAGTTTATATTTCCATCTTGGTGTCTGTTTTTTATATTCAAGCCCAATGAGTTTGTCCTTGCTCTGAATAATAAAATTGACGAAAATGTATTGTCATACACTTCCTCATCCTTGATTTCACTTTTCCAGTTTTTATACAAAATTAGACTCTCCTTACACTCCATTTCACTCTTCCATTTGCTTGTGTCCCATTCTCTTGTTCTCTTCTTTATGTCCTCTTTCGTACATCTCTTGACTTCTCTCATCGCCATCCCACATTCTTCAGCATACTTCTTCACATACATCCACCACTTCCTCTCTTTTTCTTCCATATCATTGACTATTGCGAACTTGATAACGCAATGATGTAAAATATGGTATCTTATTCTACAGGTATTAAACACAAAAGTTCTAAAGTTGGTTATATTTTATTTGAAGAATATACAAATACAGGCATGCACATCTCTTTTTTTTTCTTAATTTTTTCAAAAGCACATCGTAAGTTTTACTTCTAAACTTAAAGAATCAAGTCTTATTTTTCCAAAATTTTCAAATCTTTCCATAATGTTTTCTTGAAGAACAATCAGTTATTGAAACTCGTTACTGGTTATTTCGATTAGTCGCTGCTGACTGTTCGTGGATTTAAGAGGATTCAGAACTGCTGGAACTAATTGGTGGTGAAGACGGATTATGAAGTTCATGATATGATGCCAAGCATTGGTACCGGGGAGACCCTTCGCTTCCGAAGAGAACGCAGGGGGAATCAGCTGTCAGTATTTGTTGTAAAAGTGAAATGAGGATGGTCAGTGAGATGGAAAAAGGGGAAGTGAGAGCGAAAATAAAAGGTTAAAAAGTAGGCTTATATAAAAGTTTAGGAAATCTTTATTATATCAGATTAACCGATCTGCACCCACTTTTTGGCCTTTAACTTTACTGCCCTTAACGCTTCCTTTTTTTCCATCTCGCTGACCATCGTCATTTGACTTTCACTACAAAAAGCAACAACTGATTTTCTCGTCAGTTGCTCTTTGGCAGCGATGGGTCTCCCCGGCCCCCTTGCTTGACAACGT
>NC_090750.1:66399717-66407217 GCF_036898095.1 Palaemon carinicauda | reverse complement strand
ATTTCTAATGTCTTTAAATGTTTATCACTTTTTTTCCGGATTGGGGAATATTAACAGAGAATTTTTTTGGGGAATTCGCTTTCTTTATGTTGGATGAGTGATATATTACGAAATATATTTCTAATGTCTTTAAATGTTTATCACTTTTTTCCGGATTGAGGAATATTAACAGAGAATTTTTATGGGGGGAATTCGCTTTCTTTATGTTGGATGAGTGATATATTACGAAATATATTTCTAATGTCTTTAAATGTTTATCACTTTTTTCCGGATTGGGGAATATTAACAGAGAATTTTTTGGGGGAATTCGCTTTCTTTATGTTGGATGAGTGATATATTACGAAATATATTTCTAATGTCTTTAAATGTTTATCACTTTTTCCGGATTGGGGAATATTAACAGAGAATTTTTGGGGGGAATTCGCTTTCTTTATGTTGGATGAGTGATATATTACGAAATATATTTCTAATGTCTTTAAATGTTTTTCACTTCACTCTGCCTCATGTAGAATACAGCAGTTTGTTTTTCACTTCACTCTGCCTCATATAGAATACAGCAGTTTGTTTTTCACTTCACTCTGCCTCATATAAAATACAGCAGTTTGTTTTTCACTTCACTCTGCCTCATATAGAATACAGCAGTTTGTTTTTCACTTCACTCTACCTCATATAGAATACAGCAGTTTGTTTTTCACTTCACTCTGCCTCATATAGAATACAGCAGTTTTTTTTCACTTCACTCTGCCTCATATAGAATACAACAGTGCATATCATATCCTCAGCATCTCTCTTCGAAGAGACTAGGAAGAATTAGTATTCTTGAGATGACCCAAAACCCTCTCATCTTATCTCTTTATTTCTTTTAACGTCCATCTTCCCATTCTTCTTATCTTTATTGGCATTTTTATCGTAATTGGCTTAAAGTTTTGTAAGCGTTTAAGAGATGGCAAGAGCTGAGAGCCATAAAAGATGAAGTCAGATAACAGAGATCTTTTCTTCTTCCATGAATTCAGGGTTGCCAGGTTGGCCTTTTTCGAGACAGAAAACTTCAAATTAGGCCTTTTTTTCGTGCTAGATACCTAAATTTGGCGTTTTTGAAATCGGTTAGCCTTAAATGCTTTATTTTCAGCCTTTTTCTACTATTATGTTGGCCTTTTAAAGATGGAGTTGATCAAACGTTGGCCTTTTATCATTTGGGAAACCTGGCAACTCTATCCATGATAGCAGAACCAGTACAGACTCTTAATTCTCTTTTATTTCGCTTTTTGACCTTCGTTGATTTCATATCTCTTCTTGGGCGAATAAAATTAGCTGAATGGGTTTATAGGTTATCATTAAAGGTTTAAAGGCCGCTCATGAATGACAGAGGCAAGGGACAGTGACAATGGTGGTTGAATCAGTAGAACTTCAAAATTTCAAAGTTGGAGCAAATGCTTTTTTGTTGACCTGGTGGACATGAGTCTTTTTGTAGTTTATTTATGACATATTTGTTTTTGATGTTGTTAATAGTTCATATATGACTTGTCTGTTTTGACGTTGTTACTTATTTTAGAATGATTTATTGTTAATTTGTTCTCTTCATTTATTTATTTCCTTATTTCCTTTCCTCACTGGGCTATTTTTCCTTGTTGGAGCCCCTGGGCTTGTAGCATCTTGCTTTTCCAACTAGGGTTGTAGCTTGGATAGTAATAATAATAATAATAATAATGCCCTAGTTAGCAGGACAATATCCTAGAGGATGGTCATATATACTTATGATTAGCGCCCAAGGTTCCTCTCCACCCAAGCCAGGATCAGGGAAGGCCTGGCAATGGCTGCTGATGACTCTGCAGTTAAACCTATAAGCTCCCCAACCCCCCGTCCTTAGCTCACCAGGATGTTGGGGTTGTAAACTCTACGAGAAACTATCGAACTGGATCGGGATTCGAACCCCAGTCCGGCAGATTAACGGGCAGGAACGTTTCCAATGGGCTACCACAACCCATTGCTAGTGATAAAATATAATTTAAAAGAATAGTTTTATATCTGTTTATTTTTCTCAATATTTGACAGCGGGTAACCAAAAGTTGTCCCTATTTTTCTAATCATTATTATTATTACTTGGTAAGCTACAACCGTATTTGGAAAAGCAGGATGCTATAAGTCCAGGGGCTCCAACGGGGAAAATAGCCCAGTGAGGAAAGGAAACAAGGAAAAATAAAATATTTTAAGAACACTAACAACATTAAAATGAATAGCTCCTATATAAGGTATGAAAACTTTAACAAAACAAGAAGAAGAGAAATTAGATAGAATAGTGTGCCCGAGTGTACCCTCAGGCAAGACAACTTTAAGGCAGTTATTATGTAATTCACTTGAATAGTTAATTAACAGTGACACTTTGTTATGATTTTTCTGTTCATAAGGGGGCTCTTTACTAAGAAATGACATAAATTTAAACTGACAAGACCTAATTTATATATTGCAAGAGGTTCTCAGATTCTAACATGTGGCCAAAGCAAAAAACCCTTGCTCCTTTGACCTAACGGATTATATATCCTCATACATTATAGCTATACAACGTATAAATCATTGTTATGATTATATGATATCATTGAGAGTATCAAGAATGCCGTAAACAATGTAATCTATTTAGCTACCGGAGATAAAAACCAGTCTCTCATTTATCAGTTTTATTGTCAATCTGTGTCATAAACTAACACCACGACACACGATTGCTTATCCTTATCATCTCTGGCATCAATTATGGGGGGGGGGGGGGAAGCTAGAAGTGCAATCAATGAGGGTAAGATGGGGCTACTTTCTTACTTATTGAGGGAGTTCATAGTAATTGATGACGACCTTCTAAGATCCGTAGTAGATGGAAGGTTGTAGCTGAAATATAACGATTCGCACATAAGATATCTTGAAACTTCTCATGTCAGTAGGAGGTAGAAGACGTTAGAATCGAGGGATCATTGTTAGTAGAGGGTAAGATGGGGCTACTGTATAACTTACTTATTGAAGAGTTCATATTTGATTGATGACGACATTTAAAGTTACGTAGTAGGAGATGTGAGGTGGGAACTCAAATTATAACGATTCGCATAAAAGATATTATAAAACTTCTCACAACGGTAGGAAGTAGAAGACATTGGAATCGAGGATCAGTGTTAGTAGAGGGTATGATAGGGCTACTTTCTTACTTACTAATTTAAGGAGTTCATAGTAATTGATGACTACATTCAAAGTTGGAACTTGAAATATAACGATTCGCATAAAAGATATCTTAAACATTCTCACGACAGTAGGAGGTAGAAGAGATAGGAATCAAGTAACGTGGTTGGAGACAGTGGAAAGTGAAATAAGATCAAAAGGAAAACTGAAAATCCTGCCTCTTCCCTTCAACAGAAAGGGGAATGAGACTACCCAGATGTTAGCCCTATATCTTGGTTATAATCTTGCCGCCACATCTGTATATGTGGAGACGAGACAGAGTGATTATATTACATGGCCCTCTTTTTTTTTTGTTTAATAAATCTCTCTCTCTCTCTCTCTCTCTCTCTCTCCTCTCCTCTCTCTCTCTCTCTCTCTCTCTCGTTTGTATCGTCGGCTCACAAAGTGTGTTTGATTTTCTAAGGGCGAATGATGTTGCTTCCTTAAGATCCAGTATGCTTCTTTTGAGTTAAGCAAAGAATTATTTACCTGGTTAGCAATTTGTAAATGTGTATTTCCTAATAATGTATAAAAATTTTTTTTTATCAAATGACTGTTAAGGGATTCAGCTTGGTTGGCGATATAGAAAGAAAAAAAAAAAAACTCGGGAGAGAAATGTAAACAATATAGGCAAGTTTCGTCAAAATATATACCATCTGAACAAAAAGGGTCAGAACAAAATATTCGTCAACCTACCACAGTTCAAAAGATATTCATAAAATATTCTCTCTCTCTCTCTCTCTCTCTCTCTCTCTCTCTCTCTCTCTCTCTCTCTCTCTCTCTCTCTCTCCCCTTTACATTCTAAAAGGTCAAAATTTACCATGCAGATCGCATGTCTTTAAGATCCTGTTTACTTGAAATTACTCGAAGGCTCTTACCACAGTTCAAAAGACATTCATAAAATATTCTCTCTCTCTCTCTCTCTCTCTCTCTCTCTCTCCTCTCTCTCTCTCTCTTCTCTCTCTCTCTTCTCTCTCTCTCTCTCTCCTAAAAGGTCAAAATTTACCATGCAGATCGCATGTCTTTAAGATCCTGTTTACTTGAAATTACTCGAAGGCTCTTACCACAGTTCAAAATATATTCATAAAATATTCTCTCTCTCTCTCTCTCTCTCTCTCATCTCTCTCTCTCTCTCTCATCTCTCTCTCTCTCTCTCTCTCTCTCTCTCTCTCTCTCTCCTAAAAGGTCAAAATTTATCATGCAGATCGCATGTCTTTAAGATCCTGTTTACTTGAAATTACTCGAAGGCTCTTACCACAGTTCAAAATATATTCATAAAATATTCTCTCTCTCTCTCTCTCTCTCTCTCTCTCTCTCTCTCTCTCTCTCTCTCTCTCTCTCTCTCTCTCTCTCTCTCTCTCTCTCTCTCTCTATCTCTCCTGAAAGGTCAAAATTTACCATGCAGATCGCATGTCTTTAAGATCCTGTTTACTTGAAATTACTCGAAGGCTAAAGTTGGTTTCTGCTTCATGACTTACGGATCGGATTTCACATGTGCGGTCCAAGTTCGTCTAACGGCTATGAATATGTAACATCTTTTTCATACGGCCGCCATCATTGATACAGTTGTGGATGATAATGCTTGAAACGAGAATAACTCATTTGTACCCGAGAATAATCTGCCATGATAACACGTGAGTAGTACCTCGGAATTTTGATGATTGCAATTATAATCGCAGTTATGATTAATGTTCTCTATTATTTGCTGCACTTATGCAAGGGTAATGCTTGGGCTTTCATGCTATTCTTGTGTGGCAAATTCAAATGTTTTTTTTTTTTTTATATGGAAACAAAAGAAAAAAAAATTTCATATATATGTATATATATATATAATATATATATAGATTATATATATGTATGTATATATGTGTATATATATACATTATATATATATATATATATATATATATATATAATATTATATATATATATATATATATATAATATTTTTTTTTTTTTATGGAAATTCATTCTCAAGAGTTATATTAGTATGATTATGACAAATTTATTAAAATAAAAAGGTTATTGAGAAAAAAGATGAATTTTAATCAAATAAATAATTATTGATTGAAATAAACAGATACATTTAATGAAACCAATGGATAGCCTACGTTTTATTGAAGTTATCTGACACATTGCATTGATATAAACTGATGCCTTTTACGTTAACATTTTATTAAAAGAAATTGATAATTCAAATGCAAAAGATTGGTACTTTTCAGAGAAATAAATCTCATGAATTATATTATTATAAATTACTATTATTAATCATTATGATTATTATTATTATTATTATTATTATTATTAATTTTGTTATTATTATCATTATTAATATTATTGTTATTATTATTACTTGCTAAGCTAAAACCCTAGTTGGAAAAGCAGAATACTATATAAGCTAGAAGGCTCCAACAGGGAAAATAGCCCAGTAAGGAAAGGAAATAAGGAATTTACAAAAAAAAAAAAAAATTATTGAATAGATTCTCGAGATCTCTCTTAACACCTGCACAAACCGCTGTAACCGTCGAATGTCTTCTTGGTTCCATTTACAGGATCAATAAATGTCCCAGGTGTGTCTTCTGTATTTTTTTTGGAAGTAAGCCTCTTTCAGCCAATTGCTGAAAACAAAACTACACGGGAGAAATGGAAAACAAGGGCGGAGGGGGGAAAATTCACCTTGATTCCATTTGCTTTTTTACCTTTTTCATGATTTACTTTTTCTTTTTTTTTTTTGTCTTTATAAAAGTATGATGAAGGATGATCTCCAGGAATGGAGGAAAAAATAAGTGGGGAAGGAGTGAAAGAAACAAGAGAAAAAAAAGCAAAAACAAAAATATTATCAGCAATTATATTCAAGTTACTTCTGGATGAAGAGAGCTCCATCCAACCAGAATTGAAAAGAGAACAATGAGTGATGTTTTGAAGAGCTCCTCCTATTATGGAGAGAGAGAGAGAGAGAGATGAGAGAGAGAGAGAGAGAGAGAGAGAGAGAGAGAGAGAGAGAGAGAGAGAGAGAGAGAGAGAGAGAGGGAGAGAGAGAAAGCAGGCGGGTAAAGGCGGTCAGCGTCGGACCGTTTCTTTTTATGCTCCTTTTATAACTTGATGATAAGGGGAGCCATTGGCTGAATTGAGAAGAAAGTTGAAAAAGAAAAAAAAAAAAACAGGAGAGTTTCTATTCCTTAAGAAAATGTCAGAGAGAAGAATATTGTAATACGAAGCCCGTTGTTCGGTCCCCTTTTTGAAGTAAGATAAGAAGAAATGCGGTAATTTGATACATCCCACAGTTATTTCTTGAAAGGAGACTTCTTACTCATTATTTTATTCATATAATTTCGTAAGTGCATTCTCTTATATTTCTTTATGATTTTTCTTTATTTAGATACAATGGATTATTCAAAGTGTCCTGCAAACATTTTGTTATGTAATGTGAATTTTTAGTTTTCATAGTTATAATTTTTTACTGCAAAATCTCTAAAATTTATATATTTTTTTTTTTTGATAACTCGATATCATTAAACATTAAAATAAGATTAACGCTTTAGAAATGCAGTTCTGGTTGGCCAATTTTAAGCAATTTTAAAGATAGTTTCTAATCAAAGACACTTTTTTTTTTATTCTTGGCAAATCCTTATCATGGTCTCATTACAGCCAAAATGTTAAAACAGCTCAGCATCTGAGTTTCATATACAGACACTAGTGTACAGTTTATTTAATAATCAGCAACAGTTTTCTTGTTTGTAATATATTCAATTTTTTTTTTTCTGCGACAATATTAAATATATTTACCTGAATTCGGACATTAATATATAGTTTAATTGATAATCAACAGCAATTTTTCTTGTTTGTAATATATTTAATTTTTTTTTTCTGCGACAATATTAAACATATTTACTAGAATTCAGACATTAATGTATAGTTTAATTAATAATCAGCAGCAATTTTCTTGTTTGTAATATATTTAATTTTTTTTTCTGCGACAATATTATACATATTTACTAGAATTCAGACATTAATGTATAGTTTAATTAATAATCAGCAGCAGTTTTCTTGTTTGTAATATATTTTTTTTTTCTGCGACAGTATTAAATATATTTACCAGAATTCAGACATTAATGTGTAGTTTAATTAATAATCAGCAGCAGTTTTCTTGTTTGTAATATATTTGATTTTTTTTCTGCGACGATATTAAATATATTTACCTGAATTCAGACATTACTGTACAGTTTAATTAATAATCAGCAGAAGGTTTCTTGTTGTAATATGTTTAATTTTTTTTCCTGCGATAATATTAAATATATTTGCCAG
>NC_090750.1:66391267-66399217 GCF_036898095.1 Palaemon carinicauda | reverse complement strand
GATAAAACAGCGAGAACTACTGCTGAGACATACGGAGGAGCAAGATTCTGGGACCTGTCAGTCAACTGTTTAGGATAAGCAGACGACATTGACATTGTCACAGAAGATATTAGAGATACAGAGCGGATAGAAATATAAAACGAGGAGACTGAAGACAAAGTTGGACTAAATATGAATAAAGGGAAAACTAAGGTCTTCGAAGTAGTGAAGGAATCAAAACTACAAGGTCATGAAATTAGACAACATACATATAGAAGTGGTGGACAAGTTCAAATATCTAGAAATGACTAACAAAAGATTGGTGAATGAAAGAAGAGGTTGATGTCAAAGCTTATTATAACTTTAAAAGATGTCTCGGCAAAGACAAAGCTAAGAGTATTGTATGCAATATTATTGTATGGCTGTGAAGTATTGGCACTCACCAAGACTTTGGAAAATATATTCGAAGCTTTTGAATATAAGATACTCAGACCAATCACTAGGCCTATATCTGACTATATGACACTATAGAGAGATCCGTGAGAAAACAGGTCAGCCAAACAAAATGTATTCAAAGCTTTTGAATATAAGATACTCAGACCATTCACTAGGCCTATATCTGACTATAAGACACAATAGAGAGAGATCTGTGAGAAAACAGGTCAGCCAAACAAAATGTATTCAAAGCTTTTGAATATAAGATACTCAGACCATTCACTAGGCCTATATCTGACTATATGACACTATAGAGAGATCCGTGAGAAAACAGGTCAGCCAAACAAAATGTATTCAAAGCTTTTGAATATAAGATACTCAGACCATTCACTAGGCCTATATCTGACTATATGACACAATAGAGAGATCCGTGAGAAAACAGGTCAGCCAAACACTAGCCAAGTCATAAAATCAAGGCAGTTTCCATGGAGAGGTCACGTGGCAAGAATGAGCGAGGAACGAATACCAAAGAGAATATTCCCTGCTGGGATAATGAGACGAAGACCGATTGGTAGACCCAGAAATGATTAGAACAGATGCTTAGGGGATGACTTCCGTGAATGGGGAGTGGAACCGGATAAGTGGCTGGAATGGCACTGAATGGAAGAGAATGAAGGAAACCTTTCAAAGCCGGTCATGGATCATCATGTGGTTCGAAGACCAATGGGAGAGAGAGAGAGAGAGAGAGAGAGAGAGAGAGAGAGAGAGAGAGAGTACGCCTAATGTGACCTCATTACCATGGAACATACAAAAATGTCATTCACAAACTGAGGAAGCTTCCTCAAGATAAAATGATAATTGTTATGACTAGAGTATAGTCAAATAGATTAAACGATTAAACATATATATATATATATATATATATATATTATATATATATATATATATATATATTTGTGTGTGTACATGTGTGTGTGTATATATATATATATATATATATTTGTGTGTGTACATGTGTGTGTGTGTATATATATATATATATATATATATATTCTTTCTTTCTATCTAGGTAAAAATACAGCTTCACTCAGTTTTACATTATCTAGCGTCTACGGGTTATCTCGGAGATTCGACTGACGGGAAATATATTCTCAGTGATATATTGAACGCACGCTTCAACCAGGACACCAAAAATCACGTGATATAACGTAATTCTAATAGCCAGGCCTTCTCCATCACGAGGCTCAATACTACGCAGTACTCTAGAAGTTTTATTCCAGCTGTGACCAAGTTGTGGAATGATCTTCCTAATCGGGTGGTTGAATCAGTAGAACTTCAAAAGTTCAAAGTTGGAGCAAATGCTTTTTTGTTGACCAGGCAGACATAGTCTTTTTATAGTTTATTTATGACATTTGTTTTTGATGTTGTTGATAGTTTATTATATGACATGTCTGTTTTGACGTTGTTTCTTATTTTAGAATGATTTATTGTTTATTTGTTCTCTTCATTTATTTATTTCCTTATTTCCTTTCCTCACTGGGCTATTTTTCCCTGTTGGAGCCCCTGGGCTTATAGCATCTTGCTTTTCCAACTAGGGTTGTAGCTTGGATAGTAATAATAATAATAATAATTCAAGAGACCAGGGCGTCTGAAGTTGCCTGAGATCCTCCGGTCTTTCTCGGCTTGTTGAGCCAACTGTAGTGCGCGTGCGCTAGCTGTAGTGCGCGGTTACCAGCTAGTCTTTTATTCTGCGATTTATGGCATCCATAAACGTTTATAAATGTCTTTAATTTCGAGCACCTGTTTGATTACGATGTGAAATTGCCTTTCCCAATTGCTATATTATGCATATAATACGGTTTTCATACTGACAATAGATGATTTTTATACTAAATATGTATTTAATGTTTCGTTGTGATATGTTACACGTCTTACAAATAACAACTGCTTTTGCAATCAGTCATCTTTGTTATAATCAGACGACGTTAAAAATGCCTAATAACTGTTTAAAATCAGCACAAACCAGATTATTCAGATGTCTACACTCACATTTCACATTGATGTACCGCTGCAGGTTAAAACCTCATATACGAAACGATAAAAACCGCGACCGCGTACATTCTCACTTCACTGTTGAATCAAGACTGACGCAAAATGACGTTGGCATTGAGTCAAATGAGAGTCTTCTTTTTTCCATAGAATCGAAAATTAGAAAATGGATAATTTGTTTATATTTGCTCAAATGTCAAATACTATTTCTATTCATGTTTCGTATTTAAAAGTAATTAAATTTATGTTAATTTTCATAAGATAAACGATAAGAAAAGTTGAAGTTATGGTGCCGATGGTGGAGTGTTGGTGATGATGAAGGGGTAGAAGGAGGATATTATTAGATATTGTATCTAAAACTAATTGCTATTATGTTCATTTTCATAAAATAGACGATAAGAATATTGCATTAGCGAGAATGAAGGACCTTACCGAACAAAACCTCCTCCAGCCATACCTCAAAATGCGTAAGCTAAGCATAGGCCTAGGCTGACTTTTTGGAAATTAGCATATATCCTTTACCGAATAAGTTAAAGAACAGCTATGAGTTCTTATGTGGTTTAGCAGCCATTTCATAGGAGGCTAGTGCCAATACTGCATCTCAGGCGGCTAACTGTAGGCATTTTAAAGGGTTCTTTGTAGTATCTCTCCCTTAATACCTAAACCGCAAATGCCACGTTCACTATATAGCTTTCCAGTTTACCTCTAATGCATCTTGTTGCTTTTAAAGTTCTTTCAACTTCATATTGCAACTCAGTGAGGACTGGCCTCCTCGGACCGAGCGTCAAACCATAGTAAGCTTTGTGCCAAATACAGCTCAAATTGTTCAATAAATCACAAGACGCCTTAAAAACAAAATTCACATAAAATTTAGAAATTTCTGAATAAGTTTGAAGAAAAGAGATCACTTTAGTCATAACTGATGAACTTCTCATTTAATTTCTCAGCTAAGAAAACAGAAAGTGAGAATTTCTTATAAATATTTTCATCACACTGTTTTGTTGAAGTCCTAAGGAATAATATATATGAAACAATAGTTTGCTTTTAGTAATAAGTATTTAAAAGATAACATTGAGATTACTAAACAATTCTTCTTCACCCAAGGGGTTAACTACGGCAATGTAATTGTTCAGTGGCTACTTTCCTCTTGGTAAGGGTAGAAGAGACTCTTTAGCTATGGTAAGCAGTTCTTCTAGGAGAAGGACACTCCAAAATCAAACCATTGTTCTCTAGTCTTGGGTAGTGCTATAGCCTCTGTACCATGGCCTTCCACTGTCTTGGGTTAGAGTTCGCTTGCTTGAGGGTACACTCAGGCACACTGTTGTATCTAGTTTCTCTTTCTCTTGTTTTGTTCAAGTTTTTATTGTTTATATGAGAAATATTTATTTAGATGTTGTTACTATTCTTAAAATATTTTATTTTTCCTTGTTTCCTTTCCTCACTGAGCTATTTTCCCTGTTGGGGCCCCTGGGCTTATAGCATCCTGCTTTTCCAACTAGGGTTGTAGCTTAGCATTTAATAATAATAATAATAATAATAATGTGTATTGAGCTCATTTAAAATGTTATGTCAGAATTTAAATAATTTTTCCAATTACATAAAATAATTTCAGAATTATTATTATTATTATTATTATTATTATTTACAATAAAGTTTTCTTTTTGCAATCTACAATCTTACAAAGTTTCTTAGTCCATATATTTATTCGGAATGAATAAAAGGAATATTCCAGTCACATGGCTTTTTCAAAGAACTCTCTTGGAAGTGGAATATTCTCTTTTATAAACAAGATTTTCTTTTATTCATAAGGATGCAACGGGTAAAAGCTCTGCTTCCTGTCAGGCCTAATGGCTACTCTCGTGATAAGACATAGTTTAGGCAAAAACTCAAGGGAGCGTTCACGTACCTAATTTCTCAGTAAAAAGATTACAACCTTTTTGCAGAAGCTTTAGGGTTTGTCATCAGTGTTGTCTGATGGGTTAGTGTAAAAATCCCCAAAACTCATGATAAAAAATCCCCAAAACAACCCAAAAATCCCCATTTCCACAAATATATTTTCTTCTGATTATGTGGGCTTTACTAACATAGAAATTACCCACTATACTTCATATAAGTGCAAGTCAACTAATTGCAACAATATAAAGATTTACTAATTTTTGTTTCTTCTTCATAGAAATTTGTACAGAATATCCCCATTAGACACACAAAATCCCCAAATCTAGGGATAAATACCTATATCTGGCAACCCTGTTTGTCACATCCAAAACGATATCATTTCTAGCAACATTTACTTTATACGAAAATGCAGGAATTTTTTTTTAGATATCGATATGATATCACAAGTTTGTGCTGATATTTCGAAAACCGTTTTCAGTGCATTTGATAGGTGTACTATCAACGTTTCTATTGATTTGAAAAAAATAGTAAAATATAACTTGGTTTTTGGGGGAAATTTGTCAGATTTTAATTTCACAGTATCGTAGCCAAGTTGCAATATATTGCAATAAAGTGAAGTTTAGATATCGATATGATATCACAAGTTTGTACTGATATTTCGTAAACCGTTTTCAGTGCATTTGATAGATGTACTATCAAGCAACGTTTCTATTGATTTAAAAAGAAATAGTAAAATATAACTTGGTTTTAGGGGTAAATTTTTCAGATTTCAATTTCACAGTATCGTAGCCAAGTTGCAATATATTGCAATAAAGTGAAGTAAGACCTTTTTGGAGAAGCTTTAGGGCTTGTCACATCCAAAACGATATAATTTCTAGCAACATTTACTCTATACGAAAAAGCAGGAACAAATTTTTCGATATATATATATAATATCACAAGTTTGTGCTGATATTTCGTAAACCGTTTTCAGTGCATTTGATAGGTGTACTATCAACGTTTCTATTGGTTGAAAAGAAATAGTAAAATATAACTTTGTTTTGGGGGTAAATTTTTCATAGATATCGATATGATATCACAAGTTTGTGCTGATATTTCGGAAACCGTTTCAGTGCATTTGATAGGTGTACTATCAAGCAACGTTTCTATTGGTTGAACAAAACAGTTAAATATAACTTGTTTTTGGGGGTAAATTTTTCAGATTTCAATTTCACAGTATTGTAGCAACTAACCGTTTCCAGTGCATTTGATAGGTGTACTATCAAGCAACGTTTCTATTGATTTAAAAAGAAATAGTAAAATATAACTTGGTTTTGGGGGTAAATTTTTCAGAATTCAATTTCACAGTATTGTATCCAAGTTGCAATATATTGCAATAAAGTGAAGTAAGACGATTTTCTCCTTAGCCTTGAAGGGGGATTTGTGTATCCAGTTGCTTTTACAAGCAACTCTTTACAGCTTTATTTACTGGGAAAATACCAAGATTCTTCAGTAATTCTCCATTTGCTTGTCCCATTTTCTCCGATTTTTCGTACCTAGAAACGTTTACCTCTTTCAAGCAAAGTACCTTAAAAAAACAAATATTTGATTTTGATGCTTAAAAGCATCATTTCCTTTAAAAGCGATGATTACATAACAGTTATTCAAGAACGTAGTAATTAGGTTTAGCAACACTTTATCAGAATGCTAACACGAGGTAAAAAAAATATTCATAAACGAATGGTTAATGCTTACTTGGGTCACCACCTTTCAAGCAAAATGTGTGCTAATTTATATATATATATATATATATATATATATATAAATATATATATATATATATATATATAAGTGTGTGTGTTTATATATTTTCACATTGTACGCGACTTATGTTATATTTTCCTATTGCACACATAGGAGTAAAGCGTGGATATTGATTGCAAATAAAATAAAAAAAAAACTGCCGTTGAAAAGGTTACGTAGTACATTTGGTAGATAAAAATATTGATAAGTAAAACTGGTAAAATTGAAAGAATACAAAGAAGTACTTTAACTTGATGCAGTTACGTGGAAAGAGTGGACGACAGCAGGTTAGTGAAAAGAGAAATATTTAAGCGTAAAAGGAGATGAAGTCTTAGTGAGGCTGAGAGGTGTGAACGGTTAACGCTACCAGAATGGAAGGGCATTGATATCTAGAAAGTGAAGGATTGCGCAGCATTTGTTGTGGGGTTCGATGAGTTACCAAGGATCTTGTGGAGGTATATTAAACATATAATATTGTATAGCTGCTTTATCCATGATTTATCAATTAAAAGATGAATGCTGTAGTGACTATTGTGTTTTTCTTCCTGGAACCAACCATTTTGGGGACATGGCTTAATATTGGATACACACACACACGTACACGCATATATATATATATATATATATCTTATACCAGCCACCCGCTGAGATACTACCGCTAGAGAGTTATTGGGTCTTTAGATTAGCTAGACATTGGATCCCTCTCTCTCCGGTTATGGCTCACTTTTCCATTGCCTAAACATACATTAAATAATGGTTATTTTAATTAGTGGCTGACGACTGTTCGTGGATGTAAGAGGATTTAGAACTGGTGGAACTAATTGACAATGAAGACGCTTGATGATATCCAGGCCATGTTGTCAAGCAAGGGGGCCGGGGAGACCCATCGCTGCCAAAGAGCAACTGACGAGAAATAGTTGCAGCTTTTTGTAGTAAAAGTCAAATGACGATGGTCAGCGAGATGGAAAAAAAGGGAAGTGTTAAGGGAAGTAAAGTTAAAGGCCAAAAAGTGGGTGCAGATCGGTTAATCTGATATAATGAAGATTTCCTAAACTTTTAAATGCGCCTACTTTTTAACGTTTTATTTTCGCTCTCACTTCCCCTTTTTCCATCTCACTGACCATTCTCATTTCACTTTTACTACAAATACTGACAGCTGATTCCCCCTGCGTTCTCTTCGGAAGCGAAGGGTCTCCCCGGTACCAATGCTTGGCATCATATCATGAACTTCATAATCCATCTTCATCACCAATTAGTTCCAGCAGTTCTGAATCCTCTTAAATCCACGAACAGTCAGCAGCGACTAATTGAAATAACCAGTAACGATTTTCAATAACTAATTGTTCTTCAAGGAAATATTATGGAAAGACTTGAAAATTTTGGAAAAATAAGACTTGATTCTTTAAGTTTAGAGGTAAAACTTACGATGTGCTTTTGAAAAAAAAAAAAAAAAAAAAAAAAGAGATGTGCATGCCTGTATTTGTATATTCTTCAAATAAAATATAACCAATTTTAGAACTTTTGTGTTTAATACCTGTAGAATACGATACCATATTTTATATTATTGCGTTATAAAGTTCGCAATTCAATACAATTTTCATGACGGTGATTGGGTCATTTCTGAATAAATATGGTCGTCAAGTGGGCGCAAAAAGCAAAGACTTTTCTGTGGTTAGTGAAACAGAAAAATAATTAATATAATTTATTACAAATAATTCCTCTTACATATATATACAAAACAAGTTTTAAAATACTAAGAATGAATATTCCTATGAGAACTTAGAATGAAACTTTGATCCTTTCTATGGA
>NC_090750.1:66383767-66386267 GCF_036898095.1 Palaemon carinicauda | reverse complement strand
CTCACTTCTCATCTTTTTTTCATGCAATATTTCCTCTCATTCATCTAGAATTCATTGGCCTTTCCTCTGGGGCGCCGCCTCTTTTCTCCTCCCCGTTGTGTATGGCCAATCAACATTTCATCTATTGTAGGTCTTATTCAAGCACTTCTAGCAAAGTTTTTCAAATAAAATCATTTTTTATATGTAATTCGTCCATTAAACGGAGATCTTAACTATATTTTCCAAGATTCTATAAGGTTTGTAAGCTTTTGATATTATTTATTGACAATAAGTTTTTTAATACATTCAAGATAGTACTTCAGTCTGGGCTACACTTGATAGTCAGTCTCCTTTCTTATTACAGATTTCGAAAATATTATTTTAATCACAGTTATTTTCGACCTTCTTTGCTACTGAACTCTTATTATCGGAAATATCACTGAAAAAACTTCCAGTACTTATTTTTTGCAAAATTATCTTCTCCCCTTGCTGTCCTTGAAAAACATCATTAGCATTGATTTCTTCATAAGTATACTGATTTACCATTCTGTCTCTCATTTGCAGTGCATTGACAAGATATATTCTGTTCCTGACCCCAGACAAATCTTATATCTTCTACTGGCGTCCCTGCAACAATAATTACTCTCGTTTTTTTTTTTTTTTTTTTTTTTGCCGGATTTTGAATGTTTTTTAGTATTTTCTCTACCACAAAAAGCGAGATCTTTTTCCTACCTCTCTAGTTTAACCTGGATCTGATTGTTTATTTCCTCACTAATAAATATCCTTTGATTAATAAAGAGGATTATCCTCACTTCCTCCCGGGTTTTAGACTCAACCCTTTCCCTTCCCTCTTGATTTTTTTAATTTCTTGCAAGGCTGGACTAAGTTACTGGTATTAGGTTACTTCTCCTATCGGCAAAAAGAAAAGTAACTACGTAAAAAGTATCCATCTTTTTCCTGAGTGCAGCAATGTCTCTCCTGTCTATTATAAAATCAGACCATTCCCTAAACCTGCTAGGGTAAAAAAGAGAGAAGAAAATAACGAAAGAAAGTAAGAAAGGGAAAAAGGAGATATATAGAAAAATATTTCCACATGAAAACTGACTTTTTTTTTTTACACAACATTCGTATAACTCTTTATATACTGCAACTTCCCAAAAGCCAAAATGTATTGATTTTCTTACACTCCACTGCTTTCATTTTTTAATCTTCTGTTACGAACGGAATACTTTGAACATAATCCTTAAAATCCCTGCAGCATCCTGCAAGAGGACCTATGCCCTTTCCCGTTCATTCCATTTATATCTTTCTGCATCGCAATAAATTGCTATTATCCCTTCCCACACACCTTGAAGCTAATAGAAGTAGTCTTTGTGATTAAAAAAAAAAAAAAAAAAAAAAAAAAAAAATTCTAAATGTCTAAAGAACTTAAATGGTTTTTATCATCATTTTTTATATTTATGAAATATAATCTTTATTCTCTTCACTTTATTACCCAAGTTCATACTTACGTTCATACTTGCATTAATCTGCTTTGCAGTAATTTTAATCGCATTACACAATTCATTTAATTTAAAAGATATTCTTTCACGTCTTATGCAAAAAGTCCCTTTTGTAAAAGTCATTTTTTTCACTAGAGTACTATTGCATCACGATTTCCCTTACTTCTAGTCAAAGTTAATCTTCTTATTGTATATATTTGTGCTGCCTTATGAATTTATCTTAACAATATCATCTATCCGGAGTTGCATAAGTCTTCTAAATTCTTTGAAATAACATTTTGTAACCTAAACAGAAGTAAATAAGACTGTGAAAAGAGCAGAGTTAATCAAATTACCTAGTATCTGGGGAGTTTGCGCGTGCATTGGTATTCTTTGCCTGTGTATGTATAAAATCCACAGGAAACAAAAGTAATAGACCAGGTACCGAGCTTTTTCATGTATTGTATATTACGTACACTTCTTCGGGGTACAAAGTAAATTAAAATGTGAAATCATACAAAAAAAAAGTAACCTAGAAAACTGGAATGAAAGCCACAAACGAGCAAAGCATCACCAATGAAATATATTTTATTCCGAAAAGAATAAAAAAGACTTTTGAGAATGAGAATATGTTGGCACTACTGAATAAAGTATTTTTTTCTGATATAAAAGAATTATTGAAAACATCCAAGGTAGATGTTGTTTTTAAGATTCCAGGAATAATTAGGAATATTATAAGAAGGGATTTTCCAAAGAAAAAATAATGGTTCTATCTAAATTATTCCATATACAGGGTGTGACAAGATTTATTTAGGTCAAACTGGATGCACTACTAAATAAAGTATTTTTTTCTGATATAAAAGACTTATTGAAAACATCCAGGGTAAATGTTGTCTTTAAGATTTCAGAAATAATGAGGAATATTATAAGAAGGAATTTTCCAAAGAAAAATAATGGTTCTATCTAATTATTCCATGTACAGGGTATGACAAGAGTTATTTGGGTCAAACTGGATAACGACTTGATAACCTTGTTAAACA
>NC_090750.1:66371045-66375767 GCF_036898095.1 Palaemon carinicauda | reverse complement strand
TTAATGTGCAATGAAATGAAAAACGAACATTATGCTACTGCCTCCAGATGAAAGAAATAGTTCGGAATAAAAGGCCTTGGGTCCATATTATTATTATTACTATCCAAGCTACAACCCTAGTTGGAAAAGCAAGATGCTACAAGCCCAGGGGCTCCAATAGGGAAAAATAGCCCAGTGAGGAAAGGAAATAAGGAAATGAATAAATGAAGAGAACAAATTAACAATAAATCATTTGGGTCCATATTATTATTATTACTATCCAAGCTACAAGCCTAGTTGGAAAAGCAAGATGCTACAAGCCCAGGGGCTCCAATAGGGAAAAATAGCCCAGTGAGGAAAGGAAATAAGGAAATGAATAAAAGAAGAGAACAAATTAACAATAAATCATTCTAAAAAAGTAACAACAGTGAGTTATCAATTATCAGACCAGAAAATGCACCAATGGACAAAAACGCGGCAACAGAGGTAGGACGAGTCTTTGCAGAACCACCCAACTGAATAATGGTCCATCAGTAATAATATTTTTATTAGTTGAATTCAACTGTTTACCCAACAAAGCAATTATCTTCTTGGATGATTCTAGCATCACATACTACACCCAATTAAATATATGCGAAGGAAAAAAATCAAATGCGATTCATAGTCGTTAATGGGTTTTTTGGACTCCACAAGGCACTAAAAGAACTGGAAGACCTTGGCCTACATGGTTGAGGACTATGGAGTGTGAAGTAGGAGAAACGTTGATTTAAAAGCTCGTGATAGAGATGACTAGTGAAATCTAACCGAGGCCCTTTGCGTACTACACCCAATTAGATATATGTGAAGGAAAAAATTCAAATGCGATTCATAGTCGTTAATGGGTTTTTTGGGCTCCACAAGGCACTAAAAGACCTGGAAGACCTTGGCCTACATGGTTGAGGGCATTGAAGTGTGAAGTAGGAGGAACATTGATTCCCAACTGAATAATGGTCTATCAGTAATGATATTTTTGTTAGTTGAATTCAACTGTTTACACAACAAAGCAATTATCTTCTTGAGTGACTCTAGCATCATATACTACACCCAATTAGATATATGTGAAGGAAAAAATTCAAATGCGATTCATAGTCGTTAATGGGTTTTTTTGGACTCCACAAGGGACTAAAAGAACTGGAAGACCTTGGCCTACATGGTTGAGGACTATGAAGTGTGAAGTAGGAGAAACATTGATTTAAAAGCTCGCGATAGAGGGGGCTAGCGAAATCTAACCGAGGCCCTTTGCGTCAATAGGTGTAGGAAATGATGATGATGATGATGACTTTAGTAATGAGCGACATGAAGCTTCAAGTAAAAGCGCCCCCTTCTTCTGTACAGTAGTAAAGGTTAAAAAGGGAAGCTGTACTAAAAAATAAAAAATAAAAAAATGATATTAAGATAGTTTTAACCATTAAAACAAAAGTAAATTCTGTTTTCTAAATAGGCAGCAACTTTGAAACTAATAAATTACATCATGAACCTCAGAATCTCTGAATAGCTGCTGTAATGCAAGCTTGTAGAAAACAGAGAATTATTGATAATTCAAATGCATATGACAACTAAAAAGTTAGGGTAGAAAAATCATCACATGTTCCATCCAGTAAATATACAAGTTTGTTTTTCTTCTTGAAATAATGACCATTAGCATTATTTCGTTCAACGAAAAACTTAGCGTGAGATTATTTTGATCTCAACACAGTTCCTGCTTTCGACAGAGATCTGCCCGCTCAAGCCAAAAAAAAAAAAAAAAAAAAGAAAAAAAAAAAAAAAAGGACTTATCATTTTCTTGTCTCTTGAAGCGTTTTGATCCATAATTCAATTTTCGTGGGCGTTATGTTTCGTCGATCGACCAAACCCTATTCCTTCTTCATTTCCATCACTTTCATCACCATAGTGAAGTAGAATTCATCTTTTTTTTTTTCTTTAAGTGCGGTATCTAACCTCGACTATACTCAATCTTTTTTAATTGAGTTACATTTGCACTGACTTGCAGCGGTGCCCCCTTTAGCTCGGAATAGTTTTCTACTAGTTGATTGGTTGGACAAGAAAATTCTAACCAATCAGATATCAAGAAACTTTTCCGAGCTAAAAGGGCACCTCTCCGAGTCCGTGCAAAAGCGCCTCATTAAAAGAAAATGAGTATAGTATATGCACGGGTAAGTCAGAATAGACACTTTCCTTCCGTTGCGCTTGAAAGCAATATTGTTGGAATTCAACGCTCGTGGGTGTGAAACTGAGATCACGCGAGTCTATAAGAAAATTCTAATATAGTTTCTATGGCTATTTTGGATTCTATGGTAAATAATGCATAACTTACGGCAAGAATATACGAGTTTCCTCTGTAATATATATATATATATATATATATATATATATATATATATATATATATACTGTATAATATAATATATATATATATGTATATGTATATATATATATATATATATATATATATATATATGCGTGCGTGAGTGTTTGCGCGTGCGTGCGTGTGTATATGTGTAAGTGTCTGTGTTTATGTATATACAGCATACACACATGTATATATATATATGTATATATATATATATATATATATATATATATATATATATATATATATATATGTGTGTGTGTGTGTGTGTGTGTGTGTAGATACATAAACATACACTCATATACACATACACACATACTGTATATACATATATATCTATATGTATAATTACACATATATGTAGATATATATATATATAATATATATATATATATATATAGATATGTGTGTGTGTGTGTTTGTATATTCTACATAAATACGTTCACATATGTATTCATGCATATATGTTTAAATATATATATATATATATATATATATATATATATATATATATATATATATATATATATATATATATATATATATATATATGACTAATATTAAAATTTTCGTCTTGGCACCAGACTCATTAAAACACAAAAATTGTATTTCCAATGAATTTTTTCCCATTTCCTTTTGTGACTTGTTCCATAGTTTATTCTCATCTCACATAAATTCTCGTCATTTTTACTTTCAGCAGGTCTCCAGGATATGAAATTGCTAGTCCCATGGCCCATTTCTTGACTCTAGTGGCTACTAGCACAGCTTAAATGTTAGTGAACTGGATAGAAGTGACCCGCTGTCATTAATCATGGCTTCTGAGGCCTTTAAAACTGGGTCATCATCGATAGAATGATAAATAAGAATGAAAAGGGACATGTCTCGGCTTAAATGAAATCCATAAATCAAAAACTAAATAAAAGCTATGAGAATGTTTCAAGATTAGTCTTTTGAGCCAGAAATATGATATATAGAGTACAATAATTACTGTAAAATAGGTTGGTAACTGTTTCATTTCCGTTGTTCGAAAATGTCGATATCCTATGTAATATTCTCTTTGTTACACTATATAATAACGGACTTGTGAAAGTGATCATGAAGTTGGTTGAAATATCATGGCAAGATAAGAGGAGAGTGTGCCGCGATAAGAGAAAAAGAACGAAATTCATACCACATCCATAAAACTTATGAATGTAGTTTTTTTTTTCCATCAGGGTGTAAAATGGGGTTCGCAGTCGTAAATCTCTTAACCACGCCTGTCTAACGAGAAAGAGAAATACAAATCATTTTGCTGGAGCAGAAACGAAAGAAAATCAAGGAAGAAAAGAAGCGATTTTTATTTCTATATAAAAGCGGTTTCTCTCAGCTAATAGCTGAATCCGTTTGAGGGAATCGAGGAAGAATATATAAATAAAAAGTAGAAAAAAAAACCAGAAAAAAAAAATCTTGGAAATTGAGGTACATAACAAATCGACTAGCACTCTGTAATTAAGGTATTTTTCGCATTTGAGTAAAAGATATCCATTATTTCCACAGCCGAATAATGAAATTCCTTGCAGTATAAAGAAAATGATTTTACCACTTACAGCCGAGCCAGAGTTCACCTGTCTCTAGCAATGCTTCATGAAATAAATCATCAAGAATCCTGCAATGTCTTTGCCTCAGACTATTTCATCAATACTGAATGAATCCCCCTTGTTTATTCTCTTGTTTGCACATATTCATAACTTGTATATTGTGTACGAAGAGAGAGAGAGAGAGAGAGAGAGAGAGAGGAGAGAGAGAGAGAGAGAGAGAGAGAGAGAGAGAGAGAGTAATGTTTCATGAAATAAATCATCAAGAATCCTGCAATGTCTTTGCCCCAGACTATTTCATCAATACTGAATGAATCCCTCTTGTTTATTCTCTTGTTTGTACATATTCATAACTTGTATATTGTGTACGAAGAGAGAGAGAGAGAGAGAGGAGAGAGAGAGAGAGAGAGAGAGAGAGAGAGGAGAGAGAGAGAGAGAGAGAGAGAGAGAGAGAGAGAGAGTGTTGTTTCATGAAATAAATCATCAAGTATCCTGCAATGTCTTTGCCTCAGACTATTTCATCAATACTGAATGAATCTCTCTTGTTCATTCTCTTGTTTTTACATATTCATAACTCGTATATCGTGTACGAAGAGAGAGAGAGAGAGAGAGAGAGAGAGAGAGAGAGAGAGAGAGAGAGAGAGAGAGAGAGAGAGTAATGTTTCATGAAATAAATCATCAAGAATCCTGCAATGTCTTTGCTCAGATTATTTCATCAATACTAAATGAATCCCTCTTGTTTATTCTCTTGTTTGCACATATTCATAACTCGTATATTGT
>NC_090750.1:66361045-66363545 GCF_036898095.1 Palaemon carinicauda | reverse complement strand
AAATAAGTCACAGTGAAAAACAAAATTGCGGAGGCAAGTGTTTGAAATGAAAGACAGGGACGAGTTATTGCGTTTACGATGATTGATGTATTTCGGAATCATTTGCACATGAACTTGTTAAAATAAGAGGGACGCGTCTAGGTAAAAGTACAGGGGAAAGTTAAGACACAGATGTAAATGGTGGCAGGAAGGGAAATCAAATACAGTTGTCAAGGGTAAACAAATATAAGAAAGTCGTGGAAATGTCTAGGAGAAAAGTTTCCATTTTAGTAAAATAAAATAAAAGAGGACTGAAGTTGTTAACCCTTAACCCCCAGGGGGTTATTTTTTTCCCAGCACATCTTGCAGTATATTTTTTTTTAAATTGCTCTAACAGCCTTAATTTATGTCATAGAGAGGTCAGGTTGGTCTCATTCTCTTGGAAAATATGAAAAAAAATTTTTATAGCATTTTTTTGCAAGGACGTACCGGTACGTCCATGGGGGGTAAAGGGATGGCTTTTGTGAAACGTACCAGTACGTCCTTTGGGGGTAAAAGGGATAAGTTAAACTAAATATAAATCATTCATACAAGTGCCTTAGATGAGAAAATACAATTATTATTGAAATATAAGAAAAGAGTGTTTTCGGAATAGCTCAATATGCATGATGCACTTCAAGAACGAGTGGTTTGAAAGGAAGATTTAAAAGTACGGATGAGTATCAAAATGGTAAATATGTATTTACTTAGGAAGACCATTATTGGAAGTGCATTAAAAACAGGATGCTACAAGCCCTAGGGCTCCAACAGGGAAACCAGTTAGTGAAGAAAGCAGATAGAGAAATAACGAATAATATATAATATGAGACGTAGTGAAAAAATATAGAATTTTTTAAGATAAGTAAAAACGAACAGATCTGGCATATATCAACTATGAAATAAAACAATCTGTTCAACAGACAAACATTTGCAACAGGTTTGAACTTCTGAAGTTCCACCGATTCAATCACCAAACCAGGAAGATCATTCCACAATCTGGTCACAGCTGGATTAAAACTTCTAGAATGCTGTGTAGTATTAAACCATATCATGGAGACGACAAGGTTGTTAGCATTAACTGCGTATAGGATGGTACAGTCTGGAAAGATTCGAATGTAAAGGATGATCAGAATTATGAAAAATCTGATGACACATGCGCAAGGAACTAACTGAACGACGGTATCCTGATCAGGCATATGGAATGTTAAGATGAGGGTAAGCAGCTGAAGACCAGACAGGAGAATAATACAAAACATGGTATAATGAAAGAATTGAAAACATTTTTCTCATTATAGATTGATCAACGAAAATCTTAAAAGACTTGCTAAATAAGCCACTGTTTTGTCTAGTTGAAGTAGAGACCAGGTTTGCCAGGTTTTCTAAATGAGAAAAGGTCAATTTCTAATCAACAGAGGCTTTAAAAGGTCAACCCATTAATAGAAAAAGGTAAAAAATATAGTATTTAAGGCTCGGCTTTTTTCATATTACTAAAGGCCAACCTATTTAAATAAAAAAGGTCAAATTTGAGTTTTTTTTTGGCCGGAAAAAAGGCCAAACTGGCAACCCTGCTCTACATACCGAACGTGTATATCAAAAGTAAATTTGCAAACATAAATCACACCAAAAATTTTAAATGTTTTGTACTGGATATAGTTAAAGAGACGTTGTCAATGTAAATATTCCCCACAATTACACGAGATGAAACAATGATCGACATTAACCATATAACGAAATATACGTTAAAGATTGGAAATAGTCTTTTTACAAATATGATGATGGAGAGACTGATTACCTGAACGTTGAACCAAATACTCTTATTCAGACGCGAAGTAATGTCAGCCCATTGAAAACGACACTGTCTCGCATTCAGCGGATTAGGAATTAAAACCCCTCTGAAGTCCAATAGCGTCCAACAATGTCTGCAAGTCTCACTAGCCTTGTGAGATAGGGGAGGGAGGGGTGGGGAGGGGTCTCATATGAGGTTTGGGAAGCCTATAAGTCTACCCGTCGAGTCATTGGTTTGCCTACGGGGCGACAAAGGGAGAGGCCCGTGCCAACAACAAGAGTTGGCTATAATACTCCAACAACAAGAGTTGGCTATAATACTCCAACAACAAGAGTTGGCTATAATACTCCAACAACAAGAGTTGGCTATAATACTCCAACAACAACAACAACAACAACATTGGTTTGTCAAGCTCTCGCTAGTCCTAGCCTTGGTGAAGAAGAGGCTGTTGAAAAAGTAGAGGAAGTAGAAAATCTGAATATCAAAACTGCTGAGACATGCAAGCTAGACCGACTGACTTCCAGGAAGCACGTGAGTGCTCGGGAGATGGAAGCAGGTGTCGTGGTCGGCGTAAAGTGGCTTGTCTCAGTGCTGATAAGGCTTCTGTGTTTGTTCTTGAGAAGCTGAGGTCATGCTAGTCATATTAGGCCTAGATGCGAATTGACGTTTCTGGCATTTCCAGGGAATAGGATAGTG
>NC_090750.1:66348545-66356045 GCF_036898095.1 Palaemon carinicauda | reverse complement strand
GTGAGGAAAGGAAATATGGAAATAAATAAATGAAGAGAACAAATTAACAATAAATCATTCTAAAATAAGAAACAACGTCAAAACAGACATGTCATATATAAACTATTAACAACATCAAAAAAAAATATGTCATAAATAAACTATAAAAAGACTCATGTCCGCCTGGTCAACAAAAAAGCATTTGCTCCAACTTTGAACTTTTGAAGTTCTACTGATTCAACCACCCGATTAGTTGAGCAGAATACACAAAACAAGATATTGTAATCATTCCTGACAACGATACAGAAGGTATAGTAAAATACCGGACTTTTAAGTTTAATTAATTAATAAAATTTAAGCTTTTAGAAAGCAGCAAGACTAGGCTATACGTTGAGCTCTGGCAACCGACGAGGGGAACCCAGCAAACAACCGGACCACCATGTGGTTGTTTAATACTTGATGATCAATCAGCAGAAAGTCATCAGGACCTAATTTCAAATTTATAACGAACAGCTTTTATAAGGCTAGAAATAAAAAAGGTTGAAATTGCTCGTGAAATAGCGTTCAGACACTGGGGGTCCCCCATTATTGGAGGATATAGATGTATATTTATTTCTGAAACTATTAATTTGCGACGGGAACGAGTGTCATTTTCGAAGAGAGCGTAATTTTTTCTTTAAGAAACAGTAGTTTTTCCCTAGGCTACATTAGAATGGAATAATATACAATGAAACCGACTATTCTAGAGGCAGTGGTCTTTCTTCTTGTCTTTAAGTAATTTTAATTCCTGATTAACTGATTGTCCGTTATCTGGCATTCTGGCAATTTTAATTCCTGATCATCACAAGAAATAAATATATTGCAAATCCAAGCGTTGAATTGCAACGCAAAAGAAGCACATTTTCTATCTATCTCGGTTATACAACGGTGCAAATACCAGATTTTCGGTGATAACAGGTGATTGTGTATTTGTATATTTGTGTTCGCATGAGCAAGTTAAACTACCGAATGTAGATTTGTAAATGTAGGTGCAAATGGAATACAAAACAGTTCATGGATTTTCATTTATTTGCTGTTATACATAGCTGAGGTGAAATTTGAAAGTCAATTTTTTTTCGTTGTGTATGCATGAGTTGCATGTACTATATTGTGTTTATATGACGTTGCTATTGTGAAGTATGAATACTTCGATTTTAGACGAGAGAATAGGTACACCGTTGTCAATGTGGCCAAATGGATACTTGGTCTGGTTATGTATACGTATTAGGCATAGTATAATTTGATCTTTTAGTACACACACACACACACATATATATATATATATATATATATATATATATATATATATATATATATATATATATATATACACGATGAGAGTTGTGGACGAAATTAAAAGAAGGATGAGCATGCGTTGGAGACCTTTTGGTAAACAAAATAAGATTACGAAATGTAAAATACCAATTTCTCTAAATCGAAAAGTATTTATATGGTCCTACCAGTTTTAACTTATGTATCAGAAACGTGGAGCCCTACTAAAGCCTTAGAACATAAGTTAGTTATAGCTCGAAAGAGCTATGGAACGAGTAATGAGCAGAATAACACTAAGAGATAGGGAAAGCAATGTGGATACGAAAGCAAATTAAAGTAGAGTACATTCTAACGACATGTAAGAAAACGAATTGAACATGGGCAGGACATATAATGAGAATTACATATTATAGATGGAGATTAAGACTAACAAAATGGGTTCCTCCTTCCTAGAGATTGCAAAAGAAGTAGAGTAAGAAAGAGAAGACGATGGATTGACTAACTAAGAAACTTTCCAGGTGTTGACTGACATAGATAAAAAGACCATAAACAGACGCGAGTGTGTGTGTGTGTGTGTGTGTGAAAATCACCATGATCAGTAAAGCTGTAGTAGTCAGGGCCATCCATACGCTGTTTGTTTGATGTGAGCTGTCTGGCAAAAGTCTCCCGCCATCAGCAATCCGTAGTGGTCAGCGTGGTGACGAAAAGTGGCTAAACCTCATGCATGAATAAGGATATGTCTGAGGCCTTAGTCCTACGGTGAACCAGAAACGGTTGCATTTCATATTGTTGTTTTATATATATATATATATATATATATATATATATATATATATATATATATATATATATATATATGCATAATGTGTGTCTTTATACAGTGGTATATTTGCATTTGAGAGGCCGGAAAGTGATAACAGTTCTGTTTTGGCAAGTAGTTATGGTTATACGGGAGAGGCTACTAGCCCTAGGCTTATGCACCTTTGATGTTCAAGACTCTCTTGATCTATTAGCCTAGTGATATTGTGAACGTTTACATACACACACACACAATATATATATATATATATATATATATATATATATATATATATATATATATATATATATATATATATATATATATATGTGTGTGTGTGTGTGTGTGTGTGTGGCTATGGTAAGAACCTTGATATAAATGCAACTGAACTTTTGACTAAAATTCTTAGGGTCGGTTTTTTAGTAATAATATTTATATCATAAGGATCTGCTGTCTCCTTATGACTATTCAGTAATTCTGGTAGGCCTAATATACTTTTGAGAGAAATTATAGAAAAGGCAGGTATTCTGTCATTTATTGCTGCATAAGGTGTCTAACTTTATCTTTAATTGTTGGACAACACATTTAAGTCTTAAATTCCATATACTTTATCCGTGGCATCCTCGTTCAACTAGTATCCTTCGCATTTCGGTCATGTTGTAAATTAAAGTTGAACTGGAAAGTATATGAACTAGATTTAAAGCTGTGTTTTATGTTACTGGAATTTAATCTTTGATTCAATATCTAGTTGATCGTTTGGTAATGACAGCTGTCAGGTTTTGCACTGTAGCCATTCTATTTTTGGTGAATTGTACTTTCGATGACTCATAATACACATACATATTTTCTCTCTCTCTCTCTCTCTCTCTCTCTCTCTCTCTCTCTCTCTCTCTCTCTCTAGGCCTATGTGTATATCTCCCCTTATATATGTAATAAAGAGCAATTGTCTGGTTGTATAAGGTATGTAAACATACACACACATATATATATAAGTATATATATATATATATATATATATATATATATATATATATATATATCTATACATACCTGTATACGATAACGCTAAGCTTTCCCCTTAAATTGAGCTGGTTAGGGAGTTGACATACCCTGGTGAGGGGGCTTTGCGCGTGTGCATATTTATCTAAATATTTAACCTCCATTTCTGACGGGTTGAGTACACTAGTATATGTATATATATATATATGTATATATATATATATATATATATATATATATATATCCATCCATCCATCAGCTTAAACAAATAGGTTAACAGGGTATGTATTTATCTAAATATTTAGCCTCCATTTCTGACGGGTTGAGTACACTATTGTGTATATATATATATATATATATATATATATATAATATATATATATATATATATATATATATATATATATATATATATATATATATATCTCCATCAGCTTAAACAAATAGTTTAACAGGGGGAGTTAAACAGCCCCTTATAATCAGCCATATAGTCATGATTATATAAGAAAAATAATGAACGGTGAAATATTTTCCCCAGTAATTTTTGCTATTTTGTCAACTAATCATTATTAAAATAATTCTTACCATCCATATTTTCTCACTTTTTTCCATGCCAAAATCTTTTTGAAGAGATTCATCCATTTTTCTTTCTCTTTCTCATTCGTTATCTCAGACATTTTCTTCTTCCTTTGGAAGTTTCTCTCATTCTTTTTCTTATCATTTTTATTGTGGAATGTTGAATTGCCTTCCTTTGATTTTTTTTTTCTTATTAGATTATAAAAGGTTCATCTCCATTCAAACCTGGTTCCCACTAATCTCTTTTGCTCATCCATCTTCCGTTTCTTATGTAGACTTTTTGTTTTAAGGGGATTTTTCTCCCCTGGCAAAATAAGAAATTAATCTGAATTAAAGGTTTACTCCACCTGGTTTAATTTCACCCATTTATCTTGCTTTTCTTTGGCACTTCTTTCTCTATTATATTTATAAAAGAATATTTTTTTTTCTATTTGAAATTTTGATTGTGTAATAAACTAGATAGAACATTAATGTTTAAACCATTTATTTGTTCGTCTAAGTGTCTGTAGGGTATAAAGTGATGAATGCTTATGTACGAACTACAAAAAGGACATTGTAAAGATCATCTCAGATTTTCTCTTTCCAGTAACAGTATATTCTTTGGGAAAGAGATAATCCACTATGACTATTTAGTTTCCCCCTAATTCTTTTAGTTGTGTACAACAGCTTTAAGCAAGCATTCTGCGATTAGAGGAAAACGGTTTCTTCTACATGTTTTTCTGTTGTTTTTCCAAATTTAATGGACTTTAGATAGAATGACAGAATAGTTGATGGGGTGTATGAGCCCTAGTTTTTTTTATAGCACTTTATATATATGATGCCCTATATCTCTCCTTTGAACGTAAGTGGGTCGTCCTTTAATTCAACATTACATTTTGACGTTGTTACTTATTTTAGAATGATTTATTGTTAATTTGTTGTCTTCATTTATTTATTTCCTTATTTCCTTTCCTCACTGGGCTATTTTTCCCTGTTGGAGCCCCTGGGCTTATACCATCTTGCTTTTCCAACTAGGGTTGTAGCTTGGATAGTAATAATGATAATAACTGATATGTTACTCCCTAGAATATATCCTTTTTTGGAATTATTGACTCTTTTAAAGATCCCTTTAAGACCTATTTACATGTTCGTTGTTATAATGTTTGAGGAAACGAAGAAGCTGCATCTTTGTTTTCATCCCTATATGCAAATTTTCGTTAGATGTTAGTGCCATCAGCAGTCATGGGATTCACTGTGAGCATTATTAAAGAGTCTTTGCTGCGTGCCTTTTGCCTTTAGGTGCACCCACTTTTTATCTTTTATAAAAGAGTTTTCCCGTCTTCTTTATCTCATCTTGCTGTCTAGTCTCTATTACTTTATAATGCAACAGGGGTGGGTTGCACGTCCCCTTCTACCCAATGCAGCTCTAGTACCAATCTTCTATTCAAATGGTATATCAGTAAATCACCATAATGCCATCTCCCTTACATAATAAAGAGCTAGTGTCTGGCTACACACACGCACACACACACACACATAATATATATATATATAATATATATATATATATATATATATATATATATATATATATATATATGTATATATATATATATTCCGGTCATAGTTTTTATAATTTATATATGATAGATTTGTTGTTATTATTCTTAGAAAGTTCTCATGTATATTTCCTAATTTCCTTCCCTCATTGAGCTATTTTCTCTATTGGAGTCCTTGGGCTTATACATCCTGCTTTTCTAGCTAGGGATGTAGCTTAGCAAGTGATAATAATAGTGATCAGCTCTCCCCTCGGGTAGGGGGAGAGGCAGTAGTCCTTCACTGGTAACAGGCGTGCGTGTGTGCATATCTAAATATTTAGCCATCATTTTTGACGAGTTGCGTACATTAGTATAACATAAACACAAACCAATTCTATTCACGGAGTTTCAGATAAGCAAGAAGTGTTGATTTTACAAACTCTCTTTTGTTCTCAAAAATATTTCCCAAGTTTTAGAAAACACTTTTTATTATTATTATTACTAGCTGAGCTACAACTCTAGTTGGAAAAGCAAGATTTCCCAAGTTTTAGAAAACACTTATTATTATTATTATTACTAGCTAAGCTACAACTCTAGTTGTAAAAGCAAGATGTTATAAGCCCAAGGGCTCCAAAAGGAAAAAATAGCCCAGTGAGGAAAGGAAATAAATAATGAACAATTAAAATTAAATATAAAATAACAGTAACATCAAAACTGATATTTTATAGATAAACTATTGAAAGACCTATGTCAGACTGTTCAACATGAACTTATTATTCATGGTTGTTCTGAGTCTTTCGAAAAGAAATTTACCTCTTTCTTCTTTCTAATCCAGACTTGATTCATTGATCACCCTTAATTGAGATTCTCATTTTTAGTATTTTGCCATTGTCTCTTACAATAGGGTAGCCTATAGAAAGGCTTTACTTTGCATATGTATTAGAAAGAAATTTTCGTCTGCAGAGATAGTGTATATACTCTATATATATATATATATATATATATATATATATATATATATACTGTATATATCATCATCTCCTATGCCTATTGACGCAAAGGGCCTCGGTTTCTAACTTAAGGTTTTAAATGAATACTTCTCCATTCATCATCTCTTACTTCCCGCGTCATAGTCCTCAGTCATGTAGGCTTAGGTCTTCCAACTCTTCTAGTGCCTTGAGGAGCCCAGTTGAAAGTTTGGTGAACTAATCTCTCTTGGGGAGTGCGGAGAGCATGCCCAAACCATCTCCATCTACCCCTCACCATGATCTCATCCACATATGGCACTCGAGTAATCTCTTATAATTTCATTTTTAATCATATCCTGCTATTTAACTCTCAATATTCTTCTGAGGCCCCTCTCTCTCTCTCTCTCTCTCTCTCTCTCTCTCTCTCTCTCTCTCTCTCTCTCTCTCTCTCTCTCTGTATATATATATATATATATATCTATATCTATATCCATTTCACCCTAACATGGTGAAACGGTTGCGTATTGCCATGATTAGGAAAGCTGTACTTGTCAGGGTAACCCATACTAGGTTGGTTTGCTTTGAGCGATTATACAAAAACACAAAAATCTCGTACCATCAGCAATCTACAGTTAGCCAGCATGGTGATAAAAACTGGCTAAACCCTAGACATGAATAATGGCATGTCTGAGGCCTTTGTTCTGCAGTGGATTAGAAACTGCTGCATTTCTCTCTCTCTCTCTCTCTCTCTCTCTCTCTCTCTCTCTCTCTCTCTCTCTATATATATATATATATATATATTATATATATATATATGTGTGTGTGATAATAGCTTCTGGCTAGGCAGAGATTCGAACTCGAGTCACTCAGCCGAAACCATGCCTGTGAGAGTCCTCGCATTCATGGTTTCAGCTGAGGGGCATGAGTTCGAATCTCTGCCCAGCCAGAAGCTATTACCATAAATGAATTCCAGGGGATATATATTCCCAAGGTGGAATTGGGTATTAAATGCATCGTGGTTGATATCTACATTGATGAAAATCGTGAGTGTTAGTGATACATATATATATATATACAGTATATATATATATATATATATATATATGTATGTATATATATATACTGTATATATATATATATAATATATATATATATATATATCTATATATATATATATATATATATATATGCTGTATATACAATTATGTGTGTTTTTTATGTATTTAAAGTGAGTAGTGAGGGAAAGTAGCCAAATATTCCAGTTGACAGAATTTGAAACTCGGTCGCCAGCTAGATTTCAGGAATTCTATGAAAGGCTCATGTAAAGCTCCATTTAGTAAATGAGTTAATA
>NC_090750.1:66318545-66323545 GCF_036898095.1 Palaemon carinicauda | reverse complement strand
ACTTCGAGGAAATGGGCGGAGCTTTCTTCAACCTCAGCGGATGAATACAAAGCATACAAATCTAGTTGCCATATTTCTTACTATAGTATCATTTGACAACTCGACTATCTACTATAAAACATACAACACACAAATATGTGGGCGTATATATATATATATATATATATATATATATATATATATATATATATATATATATAGGCCTATATATATTTCCGAATAAGCAAGTAGAAATTAATGAAGTTACATAGGTAGCCTATACAACTTCTGTTAACCAATACCCTATCAGATCATTTCGATAGGAGTCTCATTCAAGTCAATATTTCTTTAGTTTCATGTATAGTTCGATACTCTATAATATTTATAAGGAATACACTTAATAAATTAAATTATATCAGTCCCCAAGTCATTGAGAGAGAGAGAGAGAGAGAGAGAGAGAGAGAGAGAGAGAGAGAGAGAGAGAGAGAGAGAGAGAATCGATTTTTTTTTCAGTTTACTTTTAAATATATAATACTTCACCATTTAAACTCATTTCGTATTGCATGATTAAGCAATTTTTCTAATGAAAACGATATCATGCTTCCAACAGACTACATCAGTATTTCTTTAAATGCTATATATTATTGCTAAGGACTTTTGTCATAGGCTACTGTCGATATCCATGAATCACAGTATTTTGTAAAACATTACGATCCTCTACTGTAAAATACTTCCCACGTCAGTTATATTAATCGGGCTGTGTCATCTCAATATTTAGATCCTAGACCAATTATTCTTCTATTTTCATACATTTTCTTTTTCATACGCTTTGCCGTATTATTGTCGATGTTCTTGCTCAAGAACAGTTAGCATTATCATTTGTATATAAATCTTATACATAAGCAGTAAATTCTTTGCTACTTTGCTAATTCAATCCTTATCACAAGAGCTTTAAAGTCGCTTGACAATTTAATGATGCCCTAACGTGGTTATTTGGTAGAATTATTACTTATAGGCCTACCTAAATTTTCCCAGCGAAACGTTCTTCAAGTTACTTACATCATGTCCTTTAGATTTCTAACCACAGGTTTTTGCCAATTAATATGATCATTGCGAAAATGCTCTTTAATTTAATGCCAACCAACATTATTTATAATGTTATCATGAAGATATTCATAAACTGGAATAATTTTAAGTTTTAGATAGAAATTACAGAAATAAAGCTGAAGAAGACTTTTAATTCGCGGAACCACGATTTACAATTCATCGTGGTTTTTTTTTTTCGGTGCAGATTTTAAAGATGGAGTATATTATATGCAGGTAAATGAAATACAGTGCTTTAAATGACTTATTTCTGAATCCAGCTGAAGAATACCTTGTATTTGGTTCACACAAATGTCGAACAGTTCCAGGTTAGAATTATCAAATGAAGGCGTTTCATGCGGCCCCGCTCGGGCTAGATTTCTTTTCTGAGGTGATAGCAAGAAGCCAGTTGCTAATATTGACGACCGAAGCCAGGCTCTTGAGTGGGAAGGTCATCTCTTGGTTGAAAATGAGAATTTTTAACGAATAAATTAATAAATAATTATTGAAAGGATCACACTTGTAAAAGGATGAAGAGCTAACCCAATCAGTCAAGGGAGTGAGGAAGCAGCTTAGAAAATAAAAACTAAAGTAAGAAAAACATAAGACTCAAAAAAAAAAAAAAAAAAAAATCACTCGGCTGCGTGATTCATTGATAAAAAAGGACAGTCAAAAATTTTGTTTAAACATACTTTCACTTTAATATTTTGTCCAACCCCCGTTTACATCAATGACATTATTGAGCCTCCTTGGCATAGACTCTACAAGATTGAAACATATGTTCGGTCGACGGCGAATGCCTTCCCAAACCTCGACTGCATGGGCTTCTACTGCTTCCTTTGTTGGCTCTTGTCTGATGTCCCACTCCTGAACCATGATACCCCATAAGTTTTCTATGGGGTTAATGTCGCATCCTTTAGTCGGCCAGTCCAAAAACTCAACCTCGGGATGCAGACGACACCATTCTCTCACCCTCATACTTGTATGTATAGGGCTTCTGTCCTGGACAACCTGGAAGAAATCAGATTAAAAGTTTTTGATAAACAATCAATCTGAAAAAAATAATGTTAATGAATAATTAAGAAATTAAGTTGCTATAAGGGGTAAGATTATAGTGTCCAAAGCCTGTCCTTTGTGCTTGTCCTCTCTGCCGTTATGGCTTGAAAGAGCAAAACAAAAAAAATAAATTAATCAAAAACATCAGCATAGGAGAGCCTCTCAAGAAATGTATACATGAAATGTGAATTTCCAATTTCAAATTTTTCTATTCTTTCCCTATCCTTACCCTTAAAGTGTTTTCTCCCTTTTCTTCCCCCCTTCCCTTCTTAAATAATACCTTGATAGTTTGGGGAGCTGGTATGGCCATTGCTCGAACACTCCGAACGAGGGCTTCAAGTATAGATATATATTTCTCGCTCGTTAAGCGCCCATCAATCTGAAGTAACTCACCCGGTCCAAACACCCACATCCAGCCCCACAAGGCTGTGCTAACTCGACCACTTCTTCTGGTCTCTACAATATTGTCTTTGTCATAGCGAGAGTTACGGACCCTCCAGCAATACCTGTTCCCCTGTTTCATACGTAATTAGAAATAATAAGACAATTAAACAATTTTGTCTTATGTTTGGAAGGGTTACAGGAAATATGAAAAAAAAAAAAAGTTGTTTATGACGAAGTTGAAGTTTCTAAAATCCTTTCAATATATTGCAGTGTCTATGGAGTTAACAAAATTCATATTGGACTTATTTCTACCTTTAATAAAAAATAGAATATATAAAATTACGTTGCATGTTGACACGTCATAAAGGCATTTAAATTGAAATTTTAAGAGAAAAGTTATATTGCTTACTATTATACAATGTATAAATAGTCTGCTTTGCAAAAAATGATCTAAGTACACAGTTTATAACTTAAAAATCTTGGTAGTCTTTATGGAACGCAATCTATATATAGAGTTCTTGAATGGTTGATTAAAGGATGCATATCTTGAACTTTGAGTGAAGTAAGGAACATTTTATAATTTCCCTGAAGGGTAACTAGTACGAGGAACTAAAATTCAGATGCGGGAGGGTTCCCAAGTAGGGTGAACATCTGAAAACTATATCGTTTCACTGATGAAAAACATTTCTCATCAGTGAAAATTACACTCTGCCAAAATGTGGCATCCTCCACTGAATACTGTAGGGCAAATCCCACTCTATATTCTCTTGCAGCGAGGCTCAAAAATTCCTTCTTTGCTGGCACGTAACACTGAATGTTACGTGAATGGAGACGGCGTCTTGTTGTATGGGCACTGCACCCAAGTTGAAGATCTCTCGTTATTTGAACGGCCGAAGTAAATGCATTTGCTTGCGACGCTGCTATAATGGCTTCGTCTTCTTGAGGAGTGGTCGCTTTTGGTTTTCCAATACGGACTCTGGTCTTTATGGTCCCTTCCTCTTGCCATCGTTTAATCCATTTATGGATGGTAGAGCGATGAAATCCAGTACGATGACAAATTACATTGATGGGAAAATTACATTCCCATAAGGCAATAATCCTTGCACGATTAGTTAAGACTTCAGGAGAGTTTGCCCTTGGCGCAGCCATGATACCTGAAAATAGATTAACGACATATACAACATGCAAGAGTAAAATGGAATAAATCTATGATTGCTGGAGGTATGTATGGAAATAAAGCATTTCATAACTTTAAAAAGGCAATCTAAATAACATGTCCAAAATTATGGTAATATTTCATAAAATAAATAATTCTTTGAACTGAATTGAAAATTCAAGCTCTAGCCTACTTACCACTGAGCTGAAACGGTGTTGTGTGGAATCTTGGTTCCTTACTGTCTCAATCCTCACAGGTAAACTCTGCTTCATCGTTGCTGATGGTCAGGCGGATAACTTGGTGGAATAGGTAGTCCAGAACGAGCTTAACGATTTAAGTAGCAATCCATGACAAAAGAACCGACATATTTAAAACTATCGTGGCATTTTGGAGGAAAATCCAAACAGGTGATATTTTCATAAAACAATGGTAAAATTTCAAGAAACGGTGTGATGAGCATTACAAAAAAAAAAAAAAAAAAAAGAATTTAAGGGATGGAAAAATCTTGTTGAAATTTCCACCTATGACATTTAGGAATACTAAGTCTTGCAAATCATTCGTTATGCCCATGCAAATTACGACTATACATTTGGGGCCTATTCATTTGATACAGGCAGCCAATCCTTTAATATAGAAGCGCAAGAAGTCAGCATGGTCGCCAAGCTAAGTAATTTCATTAACATAGAACTCCTAGTATTTACACAATGATAGTTTACAGTCAAGGTGTTAGCTTAAGGATTCCTTTTGTGCTTTTGCTATCTGCGCGTGTATTTTTTTCGCCAGCAGAATAGAGGATACATTATTGGCAAAGGGGCATATCTTAATTTCATGACAATAGGCCTATTTTGGAAAATTACGTAGTTCTGAGACTATGCAGTCTTTTTTAATGATTTGTCAATAAAAAAAATCTCTAAGGTTTTGCCAGAATGTAATAGTGGTTTCATTTATTTACACTAAACGTATTTTCGACTCAGTAAACTAAACTTTGATTATTATGAATGTGATATGCGGTCATCGCTATAGTTATTATCAATTTTCAATGATAATTAACCTTACTATAATAGTAGCTACTTTATTGTACTGCTACTACAAATTAAGTAATAATGAATTACATCTGAAATATTTACTAGAACATTAACATCTATCATATAAGATTTAGCCAACGATAGAAATAGAATATTTTACAAGCTGTATAGAGAATTTTCATCTAACCTATCTCTACACATTCTAACAGAGAAATGACTTCCTATAATCGTATACCCTCAGCCACTGTCGGAAAGGCGCGGGGAAGGGGGAAATTCTCATTCCATGCCAACAACCCTTTCCTTGAAAGTATCTACTG
>NC_090750.1:66308545-66311045 GCF_036898095.1 Palaemon carinicauda | reverse complement strand
TGATGAACACCTAAGTACACCTGAGTACTCTGAATGCTTTCCAATTTTTTTTTTTATTTCAATGCTTTTTATATAATTTTACAAAATTAACCGTAGTCATTTATTTTATTGGATTGAAATGCTTGAAACAAATTGAATATAAAAAGAAACATAAAAATTTTGTTTTGTATTTTTTTCGT
This sequence comes from Palaemon carinicauda, assembly GCF_036898095.1. Taxonomy (NCBI): domain Eukaryota; kingdom Metazoa; phylum Arthropoda; class Malacostraca; order Decapoda; family Palaemonidae; genus Palaemon; species Palaemon carinicauda. The sequence goes on along the minus strand of NC_090750.1, from coordinate 66,310,866 downwards.
ATCTTTTTATGAAAATTAAAACTCACAGGATGCAAACCTGCATCTGCCATAATTATCCGCTATCATTTATTTTAATGGATTGAAACGCAGGGATCAAATAAATTAAATAAATAAACATATAAACTTTTTGTCTAGTGATTTGGTTCATATCTTTTCATCAAAATGAAAACACGAAGTAAAAATATACATCTGCCAGAACACAGTGATTTCCATTGAAATCTTACTGGTATCACAGATGTTAGATGTTATGGACCCTAACCAGCGGACTTTTAAATTTCTTTATCCCCGTAATCTGCGAAATTTCTCCCTTCATTGTGTATCAGATTCAAGCTAAATCATACTTTAAAAGAGAAGTCAAGAATACTCCTGCATTCTCTCTCTCTCTCTCTCTCTCTCTCTCTCTCTCATGATTTTATCTCAAGATTTGTTAACAGCTCTCTCTCTCTCTCTCTCTCTCTCTCTCTCTCTTTCATGATTTTATCTCAAGATTTGTTAGCAGCTCTCTCTCTCTCTCTCTCTCTCTCTCTCTCTCATGATTTTATCTCAAGATTTGTTAACAGCTCTCTCTCTCTCTCTCTCTCTCTCTCTCTCTCTCATGATTTTATCTCAAGATTTGTTAACAGCTCTCTCTCTCTCTCTCTCTCTCTCTCATGATTCCATCAAGATTTGTTAACAGTCTCTCTCTCTCTCTCTCTCTCTCTCTCTCATGATTCCATCTCAAGATTGGTTAACAGCTCTCTCTCTCTCTCTCTCTCTCTCTCTCTCTTTCATGATTTTATCTCAAGATATGTTAACAGCTCTCTCTCTCTCTCTCTCTCTCTCTCTCTCTCTCTCTCATGTAACCCACTTCATGACGCTGGTAATCAATTCTACGATTGTAGCGCCGGACATGATTCAAACTCAATCGGGCACATCAGATCCAATCTCAGATTCAGACCTGATATTATGATTTTCAATAACCTGTTCGCATTCTGATATCTAATCCACATGGGGATTGCCCCTCGACCAAGTAATCCGCAGACCGAGAAGTATGCAACAGGTAAATCTCTCTCTCTCTCTCTCTCTCTCTCTCACTCTCTCTCTCTCTCTCTCTCTCTCTCGCGGGAAAAAAATGTGTGCATTTTCTAAGATGTGAAAGGGTGCCACTTTTTATATAGGAAATAATTATAGCTCTCATTGTTGTCTATATAGATAATATTCTTTAGGGAAAATAAGAAGAATCTAAAGTGTGAACGCTACAAGAAAGTATTATTGCTTGCTTTATTAAAACCCAAATGGTTCATATATATATATATATATATATGTGTGTGTGTGTGTGTGTGTGTATACATACCTGTGTATAAAATTTAATATTTTATACGAATACGCACACATGTATTAATTATATATTAGATATGATATTAATGATGTAATAAACATGCATATATATATATATATATTATATATATGTATATATATATATATATATATAGAGAGAGAGAGAGAGAGAGAGAGAGAGAGAGAGAGAGAGATCTGATAACGATCTCGGAAGATTGTTTTTAATGAAATACATTGCTAGTCCTATAATGGAAGTATGTCATAAGATAATCATGAATAAACATTGGAGTAACTTTTAAATCCTCTCGGAGAATCATTCAGAGCTACACGAATCAAAAAAAAAAAAACTGCTAAAGAAATTATACGGTCAGTAAATTCTCACTGGATCCGGTGATTGTATGAAAAAATCTTAATTCTATCATAAATTTGTATTTTGGGACCTTTACTGCTGTCCGGTCTTGATTGCTTGGATTAGATTATCGATTAAAAAAAAAAAAGGACCGATATTGTTATGACTGTGTATCACGTTCTTGTATTTAGCGTGGTTTAGAATGTAGAAAGATACCATGTGTGGCGTCCAGGTAGATTAGTCAATTTCATAATTCCTTAAATGGCTTTTGTAATGCAATCTGATTTATTCAATTTTGTTGAATGTATATCTATATTGACATGTATACACATATTTATGTATACATACATATATATATATATATATATATATATATATATATATATATATATGTATATATATAAATATATATATATGAATATATATATATATATATATATATATATATATATATATATATATATATATATATATATATATATATATATATATATAATTATGTTGTATACATGTGCCCGCGTGTGCTACCAACAAGTCAGTTTCCATGATAGGTGATAACTCAGCGATTAAAAATATTTTTTATTTTATTCTAATGTCATCCTTCAACTACTAATTCAATTGATTCGTAAGGCTCATCAGTATTACGTTAACCATC
>NC_090750.1:66297240-66300545 GCF_036898095.1 Palaemon carinicauda | reverse complement strand
TATCTCAAGATATGTTAACAGCTCTCTCTCTCTCTCTCTCTCTCTCTCTCTCTCTCTCTCTCTCTCTCTCTCTCTCTCTCATGTAACCCACTTCATGACGCTGGTAATCAATTCTACGATTGTAGCGCCGGACATGATTCAAACTCAATCGGGCACATCAGATCAATCTCAGATTCAGACCTGATATTATGATTTTCAATAACCTGTTCGCATTCTGATATCTAATCCACATGGGGATTGCCCCTCGACCAAGTAATCCGCAGACCGAGAAGTATGCAACAGGTAAATTCTCTCTCTCTCTCTCTCTCTCTCTCTCTCTCTCACTCTCTCTCTCTCTCTCTCTCTCTCTCTCTCGCGGGAAAAAAATGTGTGCATTTTCTAAGATGTGAAAGGGTGCCACTTTTTATATAGGAAATAATTATAGCTCTCATTGTTGTCTATATAGATAATATTCTTTAGGGAAAATAAGAAGAATCTAAAGTGTGAACGCTACAAGAAAGTATTATTGCTTGCTTTATTAAAACCCAAATGGTTCATATATATATATATATATATATATATATATATATATATATATATATATATGTGAGTGTGTGTGTGTGTGTGTGTGTGTATACATACCTGTGTATAAAATTTAATATTTTATACGAATACGCACACATGTATTAATTATATATTAGATATGATATTAATGATGTAATAAACATGCATATATATATATATATATTATATATATGTATATATATATATATATATATATATAGAGAGAGAGAGAGAGAGAGAGAGAGAGAGAGAGAGAGAGAGAGAGAGAGAGAGAGAGAGAGAGAGAGAGAGAGAGAGATCTGATAACGATCTCGGAAGATTGTTTTAATGAAATACATTGCTAGTCCTATAATGGAAGTATGTCATAAGATAATCATGAATAAACATTGGAGTAACTTTTAAATCCTCTCGGAGAATCATTCAGAGCTACACGAATCAAAAAAAAAAAAACTGCTAAAGAAATTATACGGTCAGTAAATTCTCACTGGATCCGGTGATTGTATGAAAAAATCTTAATTCTATCATAAATTTGTATTTTGGGACCTTTACTGCTGTCCGGTCTTGATTGCTTGGATTAGATTATCGATTAAAAAAAAAAAAGGACCGATATTGTTATGACTGTGTATCACGTTCTTGTATTTAGCGTGGTTTAGAATGTAGAAAGATACCATGTGTGGCGTCCAGGTAGATTAGTCAATTTCATAATTCCTTAAATGGCTTTTGTAATGCAATCTGATTTATTCAATTTTGTTGAATGTATATCTATATTGACATGTATACACATATTTATGTATACATACAATATACATTATATATGTATATATATATATATAAATATATATATATATATATATATATATATATATATATATATATATATATATATATATATATATAAATATATATATATATGTATATATATAAATATATATATATGAATATATATATATATATATATATATATATATATATATATATATATATATATATATATATATATATATATATATATATAATTATGTTGTATACATGTGCCCGCGTGTGCTACCAACAAGTCAGTTTCCATGATAGGTGATAACTCAGCGATTAAAAATATTTTTTATTTTATTCTAATGTCATCCTTCAACTACTAATTCAATTGATTCGTAAGGCTCATCAGTATTACGTTAACCATCCCTACAACATTGCTCTATCCCGTTCAATATTGTTCCTTTTCTTGCTCTTCCATAAAATTTTGAGGAATTATGTATCAACAATTATGGTCAGCTGGTCTTGCATTGGACTTAAGTAGTGGATCTAGGTAGTGCCATAGCCTCTGCACCATGGTCTTTCACTGTCTTGGTTTAGAGTTCTCTTGCTTGAGGGTACACTTGGGCAGACTATTTTATTTGTTTCCTTATTTCCTTTGCTACTAGGTTATTTTCCCTGTCGGAGCCCTTGAGCTTATAGCATCCTATTTTTCTAATTAGGGTTGTATCTTAGCAAGTAACAACAACAACAACAACAACCATGATGATGATGATGATATTTTCACGACTTTCTCCGCCTAAGACTTCCTAATTGCTCACCTAAAAGCACCTCTCAGAAAGCCATGGAAGACCTTGACCAAGGCTGGATAAAAGCTCTTTTAAAAGAAGCAGCTGTTCGGACAGTCCCCAACATTCCAGATTACTATTTTAATAGATTTTCTATTTCAGTTATAGCAATTTTCGTTGGTGAGGTTTGTTTTGAACTTAGCGCTTTTCTTTATTATGTATGGGAGTCTCCATTTTGATATTAAGTTTAGAAGTTGGGCAAAACAAGATAAGCAGACAAATGTAGAATTTAGTAGAGAACAGTCAGATTGGTTTGATGAATGGTGTAAAGCAGCAGTGTAGGGATGATTTTGATAGATTATGTATATTGAGATTGAGTGTAATGTGTTATGAAATTACCCCATTCCAATAAGTATTGTTTTTAAGTATTTACAATGATTTTTTTTAAGCTGAAGTAGCATACGCTGATGAGAGAGAGAGAGAGAGAGAGAGAGAGAGAGAGAGAGAGAGAGAGAGAGAGAGAGAGAGAGAGAGAGAGAGAGAGAGTCATGAAAGCTCACACTCAATCTTGAAAGAAATAAGAAAGAAATGTGAATAGGAGATGTTTTGAGAGTCCCATGCGAGAGACAGCTCGTCATAGTTACACAAGAGCAAATATCCCTGTACAAGTCTCAGTTGAAATCTTTGTCTCAATTGGATATCCATTCGCCTTGTCCTTCCAAAACGTAGGAATAGTTTCATGATGTTTAATTCTGTATATTAATAGATGAGAATATTTGAAATTCATTTGTTTTACTTTATACTGATGGAATAATTAAATAAAAGAATTTAAGGTTGGACTCTATTCACCTCATGATAGCTGCTAAATGCCCCGATCTGCGATTGCTGTCACATATGTCATTTGTTGCATTTCCAGATGACAGCAACATGTGGCGAATTCGTTTAAATGCAGTCTCATTTTTATATTCGAATGTCATTCAAGTCTGCTAATTCTTGTCCAATGAAATGCATTAGCTTTCTCATTATGTCAATTGCCTTGACCTATTTCTGTCTAAAGTCTATATTTCCTCAAATGTTTTTTCTTTACACGGCAATATATATTGCCTTTCAATTAATAGAATGTAACAGCTCTAATGCTATAGAGATATCAGTCCCATAGATTAAAATATTAATACGTAACCATATATACATGTATGATATAGATAACTAGTATACCCAAGCCGTCAA
>NC_090750.1:66287240-66289740 GCF_036898095.1 Palaemon carinicauda | reverse complement strand
TTTCGTCAAAGGAGGGGCTCTCAACTCACGACTTTTCAAGCAGTTATGTACTGATATGGATGCAACCCATCATTCGCTTCTTTTTCACACAAATATTCGTTGGGGTTCAAGAGGAAATGTAACTGAGCGAGTATTTCAGTTTAGAGATGAGCTCAAATTGTTTTTTGAAGTGCAAGGTAAAACAGAATTCCCTGCCTGGCTGAGGGATGAGGAATGGATCATGCGTCTTGCCTATTTGGTTGATATAATTGAGCAACTGAATAAACTGAATCTTCAGATGCAAGGAAGGAATACAGACATTATAGAATTCGTAGATGCCTTGGAAGCTTTCATGAAAGAGCATGAAAATTAGAAGAAAATGGTAAATGCAGAAAATGTAGCCATGTATGAGAAACTGTCATCCATTCTTGATGTTTGTGGTGAAGACAAGGTCCTTCCACAATTTGCAAAAAAATAAATTTTGTAGCATTTGACAGCACTGGAAAATTAATTCAGACGATATTTTCACGAACTTAGTGATTAGTTGGATTTAGTGAGAAATCCATTCAAACTGTCGGTTGAAAAAGTTCCTGATGATTGTTAAGATGAGTTTTTGGAGTTAAAAAGTTATTTGGGTGTAAGAGATATGTTCGATGATAAATCAATAACAGAATTTTGGCCTCTGATGTGCGATTCCTACCCAAAAGTGGCAGAAATGGCTATCCGTGTATTGCTTCTGTTTGTATCGACATATCTTTGTGAGTCAGGCTTTTCAACTCTGTTACAAATTAAAACGAAGCATCGCAGTAGATTAGAGGTAGAAAATTACCTGCGTTGTGGCCTTTTAAGCACTCATCCGGGTATCCCAGAATTGGCTAAAAAAAAACCAATCGCAGGTTTCGTCAATCGATGAAATGTAATCTTCTGAATAAAAATAATTGCATCAGCATCAGTTTGGCCTGTTAAGTAGTAATTATAAATTTAAAAAAAAAACTATTTTACTTTCAAGTTTTATGTATCCATCGATATTTTCAATTTGCATATAATTTGTAATATTCCATTATACAAATAATCCATGTAAAACTGTAAATGTATAATTCAGTTTGAAAAAAAAAAGAAAATAAAGGATTTTTAGAGATATTTGCATATTATATACAATGCAATTTTTTAGACAACTTTTGGAAAAGACGGGAAGTGGGGTGGGGTGGGGGGGGGGAATGACATAATTGTAAATGGTGAAAGGGGTGCATGGGCCAAGAAGGTTGAGAACCCCTGGGTTAGAGAATACAGAAGTAGCGAAAAATTCCAAAGCCTTTCATCAAACAGGAAAGAGTCACTGAATAAAGGAGATTGTTCCTATTGCTTATGTACACTGATAGGAAAAAACCGTAATTCTAATCGGAAATTCTCCATAAAAATATACTGTTCTCAAAGGTATTTCAGTAAAAAACAGGCAACCGTAATTTGACCTTACTTTGTTGTTATTTTCCTTAAAAATGTACTGTTCTTAAAGGTATTTCAGTAAAAAAACAGGCAACCGTAATTTGACCTTACTTTGTTGTTATTTTTACGGGTTGGTGACCGTAATATCACTCCTTTACGTCAATATATCCGTTTTTAAAGCTGTAAAAATCCTGGAATAAATGTTGCCAGTCATTAGCCGTTTTTAATGCAAATTTTTAAGTGTATATTCATATTACACTAATACAAGATACATTTTAAAGGTTTAAAGGCCGCTCATGAATGGCAGAGGCAAGGGTCAGTGATATGGTCCTATTGAACAAGACAATGGCCTAGAGACTGACCATATTTACAAATGATCAGCCCGAAGCCCCCTCTCCACCCAAGCTAGGACCAAGGAAGGCTAGGCAATGGCTGCTGATGACTCAGCAAATAGACTCATAGGCTCCCCCAAACTCCGCATCCTTAGCTCACAAGGATAGTGAGGTTGCACCGACCAAAGAAACCATCGAGTTTGAGCGGGACTCGAACCCCATTCCGGCGTTCACCAGTCAGGGACGTTACCACATCGGCCACCGTATCCATATGTCTATTTCTATCTTTTTGCGTAGAATGGCTGCAGAAACAAAAACAGAATTTTCCGTGGAAGTGATATGAAAATTGCTATGTTGAGTGTATCATCAATGGTTATTATAACCGTCAATGGGAACAAAGCTTTTCCAATTTACCTGCTGAATGATTTTCAATTACTTTAAAAGAGCTTGTTTATGTTATGGTATTCCGGAATCAGGTGGCATTATTTACATAAGGAAATAGACCACATTTAACCTCTTAGGGAAGGCTATAACCTAATTTAATATAAAAGGCATCGCTATTGTATTTGTATACCAATAATGAATACAGAACGGCAACAATAACATTGGGGAAAAATTTCCATTTTGCGAGCGGAGAGCCAATTACAATGAGAGGGACCATTACCCATAGTACGTCCGTTCTGCAATAAAATGCGAATTATTAGTTCTGCAATCATGTAGTAAAACAAACAGATAGTTTAAAACAG
>NC_090750.1:66267240-66279740 GCF_036898095.1 Palaemon carinicauda | reverse complement strand
TAGCGTGATAGTGTGTATATATATGTATATATATATATATATATATATATATATATATATATATATATATATATATATATATATATATATATATATACATATGTATGACATTTGCTCTTTAATGTAAAGGGGAGATTATTGCTAGAAATTATATGTGTTCAGTAAGCTCTTCGTATATTTATATTTATACTCTGAAATATACCGCGGCCCATTTTAGGTTTCATGCCATTAGAATCATGAAAAAAAATCCGTAAAGGAAATGGACCGAACAAGGAATTATAAATATTGAAGCACAGAGAGAAGGGAGTAATCTGTGATTCTTTGGAATTGAACAATCTTTTTCCATTTCAATTATTTTTTTTTTTATATTATTTAATTTACTTCTTTTTTGTCTGTGTAAGATGACAATAGTTTAGATTAACTATAGTCTATTTCTTTTAGCGATGCAGATTTGCACCGACTCGCAGGGGTGCCCTTTTAGCTCGGAAAATTTTCCTGATCGCTGATTGGTTAGAATTATCTCGTCCAACCAATCAGCGATCAGGAAACTTTTCCGAGCTATAAGGGCACCGCTGCGAGTCGGTGCAAATCTGCATCGCTAAAAGAAATTGACTATAGGGTATACAGTTAGACTCATGAATTCCTGGTGTACCTCGCTCTGAGGAAGTGCACCCAGTCACACCCTTACTGCGCGGCGAGTTCCTGTGTTTACTCTGGCACCACCTCTGCCAGTTCTACTATCTTTATGGTTATTCCCCTCGAATTAATGGTTTGACAGGATGCACTTCTTCGGAATAAGGTGCACCACGGATGCCTTTGTCCATCTGTACCATCAAGCATCAGGAACATACACTTAACTTTCCTGTAAATTTCAATTGTTTTAAAGGAAAGGATAAAATCAAAAGAAAATAATTCTTCTTCACCCAAGGAGTTAACTACTGCACTGTAATTGTCCAGTGGCTACTTTCCTCTTTGTAAGGGTTTAGAAGAGACTCTTTAGTTATGGTAAGCAGCTCTTTTAGGAGAAGGACGCAACAAAATCAAACCACTGTTCTCTAGCCTTGGGTAGTACCATAGCCTCTGTACCATGGTCTTCCACTGCCCTTGGGTAGTACCATAGCCTCTGTACCATGGTCTTCCACTGCCTTGGGGTAGAGTTCTCTTGCTTGAGGATACATTCAGGCACACTATTCTGTCTTATTTCTCTTCTTGTTTTGTTAAATTTTTATAGTTTATTTGGGAGATATTTATTTTAATGTTATTGTTCTTAAAATGTTTTATTTTTCCTTATTTTCTTTCCTCACTGGGCTATTTTCTCTGTTGGAGCCCCTGGGCTCTTTGTGCTTTTCCAATTAGGGTTGTAGCCTAGCAATTGATAATAAGATTATTAATAATAATAATAGGCAAATGAATTAATGAAATTAGTCCTGCGAACCCTACTAGCTGCAGAAGACATTCAAGGGAAGCAATAAAAGCCATTAATCTCATACCTGAATTTATTTTCTTTTTTTTTTTAGTCCCGAAACTTGTATCTGATTGCAATCTGTTCCTACGATTTGTTTTCCTCCTCTTTTATCTTTTCTTTGAAACCCAATCAATGGACGTGAGAATGCCTCAGAAATATCTCTTTCCCCTCACACTTGAGTGTATGAGAATTATATCATATAGAGATAAAGAGGAAATGGACAAAGTTATAGTAGATCGCAATAATGTTGCATCTGAGCTTAAAATTGCCGGATGGACAGGAGAGAGGGAAAAAGAATTTTAATTACTTGTAAGCCCCCTTTTTTTTTTTTTTTTTTTTTTGTAAATAGATGCACAGAACGATATTATATCATTATTTTTCTATTAGTTGAAAAGTAAATTTTTAGCCTAGTCTACGTAGAGTAAAAAATAATTTGAGAAGTATTAACTGGTTTGCTATTCATTTTCTGATAACATGGCACCCTTACTAGTTGATATATATATATATATATATATATATATATATATATATATATATATATATATATATATATATATATATATATATATATATAGGCCTATATATATGTATATATATATATATATATATATATATATATATATATATATATATATATATACACACACACTCTTACACATATTTGTATAGGCCTACATACAGTATACACATATATGTATATGCATATTTATATACACACATGATGTGTATTTACTGAATGTATACAGTATATATATTATGCATACATATATTGACATATATAGATATAACTATACATGTATATATGTGTATGTAAGGGTGTTACTTTCATGTAATTAGGTTAACCCCAAAAAGGTATTCGTACCTGGAAGTATCAATACGGTAGAGACTTTTTAGTATATTTTAGCAGCTTGAAAAAATAAGGTATGGCCAAGTACAATTTAATATATACATCGTAACTGTACTGATTATAGATTTTAGATGCCAGTCTGTTACCCCTTCCTAAGGCATTTCCCTAATCAAGTTTCAATGGCTTTTATTTTGATCCTCGAGTTAATTATTTTTGCTATAATAAACAACAGTTGTGAACACAATTCGCATTAATTTGATTAATTCTCGCTTTTTTATTAAACGAAAACTCCTCTTTGAAAAAAAAAAAATAACTGAGAAATAGCTTGCCGTCTTCTATTCATGGTTAAAGATTTATCGCGTTGGAGGAAATTTCAGGACGGAAGTTATTCTCACAGCGACCGGGAATGTCCGTCGATGGAGGCATAATTAGCCAGGTCATTTCCTTTAGCTGAGATGTCTTGTATAAACATGACAGACAAGGAAACTCATCATGATGAAAAACGTTTCTTAATTGCCGGAATGATTACTTTCAGCTTTTCTCCTCCCTTGTCTCCGAGTCTAAACTCCGGATATTAGTGGATGCTTTTGGGTGTTTGTTATTCAGATTACATATGTTTCGAATACAGATGTTTATCTGAAGGGAGCTCAGGGATGCGGTTTTTTTTTGAGTGTCTTTCTTTCTCTGGATGATTCACTTGTTTATACTGTAGTGGTAAAACGTTGGATGCGGGGGAAAGAATTAGTTTTTTTTATTTGTTTTAGTAGGTTTGAAGAAAAATGTGTAGAGTATTACAAAAAATTAATAAAATGCTCTCGTAGGTTTTTTTATTTGTTTTAGTAGGTTTGAAGGAAAATATGTAGAGTATTACAAAAAATTAATAAAATGCTCTCGTAGGTTTTTTTTTATTTTTTTTAGTAGGTTTAAAGGAAAATATGTAGAGTATTACAAAAAATTAATAAAATGCTCTCGTAGGTTTTTTTATTTGTTTTAGTAGGTTTGAAGGAAAATATGTAGAGTATTACAAAAAATTAATAAAATGCTCTGATAGCGAATGAATGCTGCTATATATTTTTTTACTGTTTGTGAAATGCGATTTACAAAAACTCTAATCAATGGCTTTTTATATTCTGGGAATTAGAAAAGTCTAGGGAAAGCGAATAAAAAAAAATCAAGATTGAAGCCTTAAAAATCATTAGATTTTTAAGGTCATTTTATAGAATATGGATAGTGTTTACAGCTTTCCCTTAGAGCCTCTTAATCTGATAGTTTTTATTAATGCAGACTTCTGATTTTTAAGAAGCTGAATCATTAGGTTTTTGGTATAGATATATGAAAGATATCAGTAACAGTCCTGTTTAGTTCAGGTATCGCGTTCAAAATTCCTTTTAGTACAGATTAAGGTTTTAGGATTAATATATATCTAAGATAGATCTCATTATCACATTGGCATAAGACATCGACGTTAAAACTATGAAAATCACATCATTAAACCAAGAAATCTTGTGGGTAGTAGGTTGGCCAAGGCACCAGCCACCCGTTGAGATACTACCGCTAGAGAGTTATTGGGTTCTTTGATTGGCCATACAGTACAGTACTATATTGGATCCTTCTCTCTGATTACGGCTCATTTTCCAAGACAAACGCCTATTTTTTACATATTCTCCTTTGTCCTCATACACCTGACAAACTTGAAGATCATCAAACAATTATTCCCTCAAAGGGTTAACTACTGTACTGTAATTGTTCAGGGGCTACTTTCCTCTTGGAAAGGATAGAAGAGACTCTAGCTATGGTAAGCAGTTCTTGTAAGAGGACACTCCAAAATCAAAATACTTTAGTCTAGGTTAGTGCCATAGCCTCTGTACCATGGTTTTCCGCTGCCTTCGGGTAGAGTTCTCTTGTTTGAGAGTAGAATCGGGCACAATATTCTATCTTATATATCTTACTGTTGTTTTGTTAAAAGTTTTTATAGTTTATATATGAAGGATTTATTTTAATGGCGTTACTGTTCTGAAAATATTTTATTTATTTCATTATTTCCTTTAATCAGTGGGCTATTTAGGGTTGTAGCTTAGCAAGTAAAATGATAATAATGACAACTACAATAATAATAATGATAATAATGATAATAATAATAATGATAATAATAATTATAATAATAATAATGATGATAAAGGAGCATGATCGTGTTTCGAACGTGTTTAAAGAAATGCAATCTTGTTATAACAGTAGTTCTGTTAATCTGAAGTTTCATATCGGTGTTTTCGAAGCCAGTTGTTAAAAAAACTTCTTTCTCAATGAAAGTAGAAGGAAAGATAATTTATATTTTCAGAAATCTACAATTGCTTGAAGAATTGAAGAACTTTTTCTGCAATTGCACTTCGTATTTTAACTGAATAGTTTTCGAGAAGGACACTTCAAAATCAAACCATTGTTCTCTAGTCTTTGGTAGTGCCATAGCCTCTGTACCATGGTCTTCCACCAGGAGATTATATTATTTTAATGATATTGTTCTTAAAATCTTTTATTTTTCCTTGTTTCCTTTCCTCACAGGGCTATTTTTCTTGTTGGGACCCCTGGGCTTATAGCATCCTGTTTTTCCAACTAGGGTTATAGCTTAGCAAGTAATAGTAATAATCATTTAGTTTCATTTGCTTTCTGGTAAATATCTTGCTGTCAAACGACCCTAAACTCCTCTCCTTACCGTTTCGATACATATTAAATGACATTTGGTTTCAGTTTCAGGTCGTCAGACCAAACTTCCACAAATTAAATTAAACCCTACAAACTGTAGTTCGGTTTTGATTCTTACGAACTGTTCACTTATTCCCAACGGCAGAATGATGATATCCTTACTGTCAGCAAGAATGAAAGAAGAGGGGAGGAGCATTTCTGAAGCACCCGGTCATAAAATGCTATGGCTTACTACATCAGTTTACGAGTTTCTCATTCTAGGTTAACGAGTCTGTATAATTGGGGCGACGTCCTTGACGGGGTAGTTGCAGTGGCTCTGCCCTGATTCGAGAATAACGGTTTTATGTTTACAAGATAAAGGGAACCTTTGCCCTTATGTGTTAGTTAGCATCTGGGATGTAGGGGAATTTGCGTATACAGTTTAGGCTAGGAGTTGATTTTCATGTTTGTTTGTTTTCTAATGTACTTATGAATCTTTTCCCTTATAGGGATTGGCTTTAGAAAAGAGGAGAAAATGCACCATTTACTGCTGCATTTACACTGAATGTTTAATCATGGGTGAGCCCTCTGCGCCGAAAATCACCAGGAGAAAATTAGTTCCTAAGCCAATTCAGAAATCTCACCTGAATATAAAGAAGCTTCCTTTCGAATAATACGGAACTGAAACCTTTTCACCAGTCTATTGTCCTCAATTTTCTTTATATGACCGAACCACCTCAAAACACAAAACACGCTAAACATCTTTTTAAGTGTGTTATCCTGCTTACCCTTGGTGTTCATCTCTCCATTTCTCACTTTTCCATTCTTATTTACAGTATATATAGTACGCAAACTTGTGCAATCAAGCACACTAAACTTATCAAGTAGAGTTAATTCATCTGTCCTTTCTTACATTCCACCTGAACACCCTTAGACACAGCCAGGTTCTTCTTAATTTGTTATTTTCTCCCAAGTTCCTTTTATGCGTCAACTGCTACCGCTCTTTCAACCCATAAAGAATCTAGATCTACATTTATAGTTCCCTCTTATTTTATTCATTTACTATATAATTTTTTGGAAAATGCAGCCAGCCAAAAGGGGCCGTTGATGAATGGTGCAGTGCTTGACAAACTTTTTCAAATTACGCAAAAACTCCCGGCCAGTCAGCCTAACTTCAAGTTGGTACCGACATCTGCATAAGTCTATTGAATTAGTTTTTCATCTTAAGGTTTTCAGTATAATCATCATCTCCTCCTACCCCTATTGACGCAAAGGGCCTCAGTTAGATTTCGCTAGTCGTCTCTATCTTGAGCTTTTAAATCAATACTTCTCTATTCATCATATCCTAATTTTTTCAGTATAGTATTTGAGTTTTATTTAATATTTAATTACCTGTAGCATTTCCAAATTCATTTATATATATTTTATTTTATATTTGCATATAAAAATTATATGGACATAAATCTTCTTTTACAAAATAATTTTTGCTTTGGTGAAACGTGTATCAAACCTACGCGTGCATTGGAAAGAAGGCTGTAACTCTTAACGGTTTTCAAAATAGTTTAGCAAATACAATAAAAGCATGTTCACATCCACCGATTTCATATGTATATAAAAAAATCAATGCTGCTTTCTCGCACACATCAAAAGGGCAATATTGCCAATTATTATTATTATTATTAATTGCTAAGCTACAACCCTAGTTGGAAAAGCAGAATGCTATAAGCCCAGGGGCTCTAACAGGGAAAATAGCCCAGTGAGGAAAGGAAACAAGGAAAAATAAAATACTTAAAGACCAGTAACACCAAGAAAATATCTCCAATAAGGAGAAAAAGATGGAGGATGGGGATAGATTCACAAACAAGCTTGTAATAATACCTAAATGGAGAACGAATGGGCGCAGCAAACAAGAAAGAAAAAAAAAAAAAAGAACCGATCCCCTTGTGATCTTGTATGTCAACAGCTCTGCCCCTCTTCGGCCGTGTGGGAGATTTCCCCCTGAGGAAAACCAAAAGAAACAGCGCTGGCAAAAAGAGAGATATGCTGGCTGAAAGGGGAAGCCGCCGGGGACTATGATACCCTTGTTTAGAGGAAGGGGATCTCTCATAAGCTTCCTGTAGAGTGCCTTGCCGTGTAACGAGTGGGATGAGATACGAGATTATCCAGGACTATACATTTATGTTTTGAAAAGGTCCCTCCCTCCTCCCCCCCCCCCTTTTTTTTTATAGGAAAACAGTCCGTATGTATTGGGTAGGTATCTTTTGGCTTCTCTAGTGCTTTTTGTTTTTTTGAAAACAAAGATTTTTTATTATGTATATATATATTATATCTTATATTTATATTATATATGTATATATATGTATATATATGTGTATATATATTTATATATATATATATATATATATATATATATATATATATATATATATATATAATGTATATATATATTATATCTTATATTTATAATATGTGTATATATATGTATATATGTGTGTATATATATTTACACACATATATATATATATATATATATATATATATATATATATATATATATATATATATATGACCCATTTATTATAAATACCATTTATTCCGACAACCTCATCCTCTTAAGTGGCCAGACCCCATTCCGGGAATCCCTCTCAGTTTATCCTGTTACTGAGATCGCCCTCCAATGGAAATTCTGGAATTGACGGAAACTCATCACGATGCAAGTTCTCTCTCTCTCTCTCTCTCTCTCTCTCTCTCTCTCTCTCTCTCTCTCTCTCTCTCTCTCTCAGGGATTTACATAATTCCGATATGTCGATTTATTTCGTTAATTTTCTTAGGATTGAATTTACTCTTTTGTTTATGATTCACATCTCTCTCTCTCTCTCTCTCTCTCTCTCTCTCTCTCTCTCTCTCTCTCTCTCTCTCTCTCTCTCTCTCAAAGATTTACATAATTCCGGTATGTCGATTTATTTCGTTAATTTTCTTAGGATTGAATTTACTCTTTTGTTTATGATTCACATGAACATCGTCAACCCTGAGATGTTTATTTATAACAATCTATGCCTTTTTGGCTCTCTCTCTCTCTCTCTCTCTCTCTCTCTCTCTCTCTCTCTCTCTCTCTCAAAGATTTACATAATTCCGGTATGTCGATTTATTTCGTTAATTTTCTTAGGATTGAATTTACTCTTTTGTTTATGATTCACATGAACATCGTCAACCCTGAGAAGTTTATTTATAACAATCTATGCCTTTGTTCTCTCTCTCTCTCTCTCTCTCTCTCTCTCTCTCTCTCTCTCTCTCTCTCTCTCTCTCTCTCTGTCAGGGATTTACATAATTCCGATATGTCGATTTATTTCGTTAATTTTCTTAGGATTGAATTTACTCTTTTGTTTATGATTCACATGAACATCGTCAACCCTGAGAAGTTTATTTATAACAATCTATGCCTTTTTTGTATCGAAAATTATTTTTTTTATTAATAACTATCAATAAATGAAATTTCTAGGTAGATAAGTTATTTGGCATAATGTTCGTGAGTTACATTTACGCTTGTTTCTTGTAATCAGTTAAGGTGAATACGTACAATAAAGAGTAATGTAATTAAAATCTGAAATTTCTTGACCTCTGTATAAGATGCAATCATGTGTATTTATTTTCAATTCACTTGATGCATACCGGCACTGCTTTGATGTAATATTACTTACATATTTTTTCACAGCAATGAATGATAAAATTTCAAATTTTATTATAGTATAGAATCATCGGATTTTTTTCTCGTGTATTTATTAACTTTTTTTTTTAGTAGGAAGCCAGTCTTGCATATTTTTGTCACAGCAATGATTAATACAATTTAAAGATTTATTATAGGGTCATCGTATTTTTTTTTTCCGAGTAGTTCGTTATTTTTTGTAGGAAACCGCTCTTATATTTTTTTGTCATAACAATGAATAATACAATTTAAAGATTTATCATAGGGTCATCAGATTTTTTTCCCCTTGTATTTTGTTAGTTTTGTAGGAAACCGATCTTATACATTCTTATCATAACAATGAGTAATACCATTTAAAGGTTTATCATTGGGTCATCGGATTTTTTCCGTGTATTTTATTAGTATTTAGTAACAAATCGAAACTGTCTTCCATCATCACTTCTTTGAAGATGAAAAAAGAATGTCAATAGTTCCGTAACCCCCTCCCCCCTCCCACGACTTTTGATATCGTGACACCAGCCTATTCGTTTCCCTCTCATTTTACCACCTGACTGATTTTCCTGCTGTGCAGAGGCTTTAAAGCCGTGTGGTATGAATCCCTTTCCGTTTCCAACCAGTAAATAACATTTCCTTGTGGTATGGAGATTTTAAACCTGGCTGGTAGCAGCGTTCGGATATCCTTTTGTAGTGGCATAAAACGTTGCGAGAATTCCCCACAAGTTCATGTCCGTTTGGGAACTTGTATTTGGGGTTTTCTTTAACTTTATTCTCTGTTTTTTTTTATATATAAGAATGGTTATTTAATAAAAGATGAATTTCTACTCTCCGTTTTTTCATTTCAGTAGTCGATTTTTACATTAGTAAAGATTGGAAAGGACCCCCAAGTTTAGGTGAAACATTGAAAAGATTGGGGAAAAGTGTCGTTTTGAAAATGTGGATATTAAAGGGGAGTCTTAATCTTTTTATGGAATATAGCATTACGGCGCACACAAAACGCATGGAACACATTGCTCATGTACAGTGTAATCTGCCTCTACTACATTCTGCATATGGAGGAACCTAGAGGGGGGTTTCCGTTGGGTGAAAAACGTCTGTGTTTGAAGGACAGTACAAGGCCATTCGTTAAGAATATGAAAAATATGTCGAGAGGATGTTTTTACTATAATGCAACAAGGTTAGTATTGGCTCGAGGTTTTGTTATACAGAGAGTAGTGTTAGATAATGAAATCAATAGTTTATTACGTTGTGGCGGTTAATTGTTACTGATATTTTTATTTTATAGCGCTTCTAGAGCCATGTAAATGTAAACAGTATAAGAACTAATTTTTTTCCTTGTATTATATCGAGGCTTTCTATATGCCTTGTGAAGATTAATAACAATTAAAGCTGAATGATTTAAACAATTTTCTTGCATGAATATTGTTTTCGTAAACTTTCGCTTCTATGTAGGAAATGGAAATGTTTAAACATCAAAACTGTATTGATTGGTGGGTTTAGTTGAGAAGTTCCAACTGCGTGACTTTTATCAGATTTCAAGAGGAACGGATAGTTTAATCGTTGATTCCTCAAAATATGATAAATTGATTTCAGCGTCGGCAGAAGATTTGAGAGAAAGGATTTTGAAGTTTATTCCCGAACTTTCGAAATAAGTTTATATGAAATAGAATTACCATTTCAAAATTGATACGAGAAAATCTTCAGCTAAGAGAAGTATAAAAGATTTTGTTGGAAATTAAAGACAAAATAGAAATAAATCAAAATTGGATGAGACTATAAGTGATGAGGAATAGATAAGTCTCATTCATGTGATCAGAGGTACACAGTACCTTTAATGAGCGCTGTAGCTACTGATTAGCTTTAAAACATATATTTATTTTTTTACAAATAACCGCAACAGAGTTGGCTATTTTTACAATAAAGCTAATGTAAAACCGATCGCACTGGGTATCTCTTCCTGTTGTTTTTATAGTTTAAATAGGAAATATTTATTTTAATATTGTTACTATTTTAAAATATTTTATTTTTCCTTATTTCCTTTCCTCACTGGGCTATTTTCCTTGTTGGGACCCCTGGGCTTATAGCATAGCATCCTGCTTTTCCAACTAGGGTTGTAGCTTAGCATTTAATAATAATAATAATAATAATAATAATAATTATATGGCTGCTCCTCAACATGAGTCGAATGACCTTTTGAAAGCCTTTCATGTTATGTCAGCTCTGACATGTTGATCCATCTGAAAATTTTGATCTTGTGGATGGATAATTTGGAAGTCTAATCTCGGGAAAATCCAGTCATTTGTAATTTTGCTGCTGCTAATATCAGGTCCAAGTTTATAACTATAGTCAATTCTTTTTAGTGAGGCAGATTTGCACCGACTCGCAGTGGTGCCCTTCTAGCTCGGAAAAGTTTCCTGGTCGCTGATTGGTTGGACAAGATTATTCTAACCAATAGCAGGAAACTTTCCGAGCTAAAAGGGCAGCGCTGCGAATCTGTGCAAATGCGCCTCATTAGTATTATTAAGAGTGTACTTTATTTATAAAGGACCCATAATTAATGTCAAAAGCTGCATTGATTGTGAAGCATAATCTGTTAAATATTGATGTTTGTATCGTCAATTTCTTTTATGCCAGGCTAGATTATCTTAACATCTCCGTGATATGTTGTTTGTCAAACTCGTATTCTCCTGAGGAACTGAGCTGGGGACAAAATTAGAGACTCCTTGACAGCTGCCATGTAGTCTTTTACAAACCTGTCTAGGTGATTGCAGTTGTAGTCTCCTGCAATTTATGCAATGCATGTACTTACAGACCTAGTCAATAATGATCTCAATCAAATCCCGAGAGGATTAAAGAGCTCCTTTAATACTTTGCCTAAGGATAGCGCATCTCAGATCTTAATATGAAGGCCTTCCTATCACGTAATCATAGAATAACAAGCACCGGTGGTGAAGGTACCTTAATATCACTATAAATGGATGGTTTAGACCAGTGGTTCCCAAACTATCTTACCTGACGCCCCCTTTTCGCTTCCAGTAGACCCGTACTCCTCTCTTTTTTTTTATATGAAATGATTCTTACATTTATTACTTAGCATTGCACAGGAAAACAGATTTCTGTTTGTATTACATTTTAATAATGAAAGCCACTCAAACAAATAATAGTTCATTCCAGTAACTAAAAGCGAAACATTTGGTTCAAAGTGAGCGAAAAAAAAGTTTGAACATTAGCAAATTGGCAAAATTGAGTTGCAATTTTAAGAATAGATAATTTGAAAACATGGCATATAATATTTGGAAATACTTATCAGACTAAGGCATAATTTCTGGTCAAATTTAGTGAGATGGATGCATGTATGTAATGACAGATATTTGTTCTTTTAATGATTTTATTATTCTATTAAACAAGTAATTTCGAGCAGATGACTTCACGCCCCCCTTTTATCATCCTCACGCACCCCTAGTGGGGCGCGCCCCCCATTTTGGGAACCACCACTGATTTAGACAGAAATTTAAACGTGTCGAACTTAGAGTACAATAAAATATCGCTTGGAAAGTGTTTAGTAGAAAATGAAGAATGGCAGGCTCACCAAACTACATTGAGAATAAGACTCCAGACTGTAGAACGCCAATGTCATAAACTTCTTTTGTTGTCTCCATATTGACCAAATCAGTCAAGGTTACAATGCTTCAAAGGCCCTTCTTTACCAAAGTGGTGCTCGACCAATAATGTAAGATTATTCTTCAGTCTGAGGCTTAACATCAAAGGTTTATGATTTCGAAGGTAATTTTGCTTTAGTTTGAATTTGTTAT
>NC_090750.1:66257240-66262240 GCF_036898095.1 Palaemon carinicauda | reverse complement strand
GGTGATCATATGTATATATGGTCAGTCTCTAGGGCATTGTCATTGTCTCTTGTCTCTGTCATTCATGAGCCGCATTTAAACCGTAAACCTTTAAAATGTGGGGATAATTGCTCCGTGCTTAGTAGCCCAGGATCAAATCTGGTCGCATGGCTCATATGCAATTGTGAGATATAGAGATATTGAGAGAAATATACTGAAATTCACATATATTAAAAGTAAGTCTTATAGAATTTTAATTTGGTCTCCCTGGCTAATGATTTCTTTAAATTTTTGTTATAAAATTTTCACTGTGACGTTTATTCATTTGTTTAAAGGGATGAATTAAAAGTTTTCTTTTTATCTAAAAATGGGAAAAAATGTATTTTCATCATTGTGAATCAAGATTAATTTGCACAGCGAAATCTTTGTTGATTATGATTTTTTGTCTTGAGATCTCACCAAATAGTTTATTTCGTTTATAAGACTATAGACAGAACACTTTTGACATATCAAATATTCATGAATTTTTATTTAAAAGAATCAGGTTTGATTATCTTTGATTCTCAATATAGCTTAGCAAAAATTTTCGTATCTGGCATTGGGAAAAAAACTTTGAGATTGCGTGCTTGATAACAAGCATTTTTATCCCAATACCTTTAAAAACATATATTTACGGAATGCAAAGTTAAACCTAAAATAACATATGTTTCCTGAGTCACCGCCTTTGTTCCTACCTTCATCTTTTTTTTTTTTTTTTTTTTTTTTTTTTTTTTTTTTTTTTTTTTTTTTTTTTTTAAAGACTGTGTTCCGCTGTTGCTACGCTGTTAAAGTCATCTGACGCGTTAATGATGAGCTTAAAATTCCAGCTTATTTTTTTTTTCCATGGTTGGAAATACGAAGCTATGTCGTTGCAATTCTTTCAAGCACGCCAAAAGAACACTTAATTTTCTTTTCCATTTGCTTCAGAGACTTCAGAAATGGGACTTCAGACTTGGTAACATTTCCCTCTGTTCAACTTTGGCTTTTAATTTTCCTCAGCCTTGACGTTTCAGTCCTATTGGCTCAAGACGTTGACGTAAACTTCCCCCCGACTCTTCGCCTAGAGAAATTTGATGAAGGAACTCTTGGCAACAATGGGATTGCCTCCTTAGGTCGTTTTCTGTCTCTTGCTGTCTCATTGTATTTTCCTGAAGTGAGGCTTGAATGCACGTGGATGGTGTCTTATACATTAGGAATAAGATTAATTTATGTATATGGTGATTTTTATCTTTGTTAGGGAGGTGTTTTCAATTCGCTGTTAATGGTAAACTATATAAAAAACTGGTCAGTTAGGTAGAGTTACAAGTAACTCCTAAGAAGGTAGTTCTAGGTAAGTATGTTAGGAAAAATACAAATTACTTAAAAATTTGTGATATTTGTTGATTTTTGTCTTTGTTAGGGAGGTGTTTTCAATGTGTTGTTAATCATATTGGCTATTTCATAAATATAAACCTCCTGAATTATTTTCGTGCTGATAGATTTTCGTGAAGAATATTAGTCAGTAGGCTAATTTGTTTTATTCAGTTACTTATTATGGATAATTATAATAAGACTTGAGGTATAAATAATTCTGATTTAATTCATTCCAAAAGATATTATGTATTTGTTGATTTTTGCTTTGTTAGTAAGTTGTTTTCAATTCGCTGTTAATCATATTGGCTATTTCCTAAATATAAACCTTCTGAATTATTTTCGTGCTAATAGATTTTCGTGAAGGACATTAGTCAGTAGGCTAATTTGTTTTATTCAGTTGCTTATTATGGATAATTATAATAAGACTTGAGGTATAAATAATTCTGATTTAATTCATTCCGAAAGATATTACCCAATCAAAGGATTAGATATAATACGTATAAACTCGATAGACAGTAAAATTATTTGTTTAGTTGACGTGTGCGAGCTCCTGACACGAAAACTTCGTATTGCATTTTTTTTAGGTCACTGAAAATGTGTAGGAACTGAGACAGGAGGATTCGGAGGGATGAGTAAACGTAAGCAGCAACTAATTTGGATTATTAAATGAAGTAGAAATAAGTAGAAACTTACTGGAAGGTGAGTGAAGTCGTAACCCATCAATATACTAAATCCAAATGGATGAAGTGAAGATGAAAAAGTCAATCAGATATTATATATATATATATATATATATATATATATATATATATATATATACATATATATGTATATATATATATATATATATATATATATATATATAAAAGCATATGTATATTTATATATATAAATTTATATATATGTATATGATTTATTTTTATATATTATATATATATATATATATATATATATATATATATATATATATATATATATATATAAAAGCAAATGTATATTATAATATATATATATATATATATATATATATATATATATATATATATATATATATATATATATATATTATCAGATTCAGCCGTATCTAGTCCAGTGCAGGACTAAAGCCTCAGACATGTCAATTCATGACTTGGGTTTAGCCAGTTTTCATCACTGTGCTGGCGATGGAGGAAGATTTTCTTCTGACCGCTCACACCAAACCAACCTAGTATAAGTGGCCCTGACTAGTCCAGCGTTGCTGATTATGGCGATACACAAACCTTTAAAACACGGTAAGATATTCAATCTCAGAAAGGTAGATATATATATATATATATATATATATATATATATATATATATAATATATATGCATACATATATATATATATATATATATATATATATATATATATATATATATATATATATACTGTATATCTGTATATATATATGTGTGTATATATATATATATATGAATGTATATATATATAAACAGGTATATATAATATATATGTGTGTATGTATGTATATATATATTATATACATATATATGTATGTACAATATATATACACATGTATATATATATATATATATATATATATATATATATATATATATATATATATATTTCGTATATATGAACACATACGTATATGTATATATGCAGGCATATGTATGTATGTATGTATGTATGTATGCATGTATGTATTATTCCTCCTCCGTTCATCCATTCGTATCAGTCGCTAACGTGTTGGGACAAAAAATGCTACGGAAAAGACGAAGCATTTTTATCACCGGAGAAAGATCGCTCTCCTCTACCTTCGAGAGAGACTAATGTCCCCATATTCACGGAATGTCATGGAAACACACGGAGAGATAACTGTTATCTCATTTATAGCTCGAGTTAATGACCTATCGAGGGATTTACTGCGGGGATTAAAGTCGGAAGTACGTGTTACCAAAGCGACATCTGTTGCCGTCACAGGCCAGGCTTCTCCTTGACAGGGCCTGGTGCGTTGTTGGAATTTTTATTTTCGACATTACCCAACGCTTATTATTCTCGTTGCCTACGTCAAAAAGTTCGACGGTCTTCGAAGGGTATGTATTCGCCTCTGCCGTCGTTTGTTTGTTTGTAACTTTACTCAAAAACTACTGTGCCGATTTCGACCAAAGTTGGTAGTCATGTTTGGTATAATCCCGGGATAAATTTGTAACGTTTTAGATGAAGTACATCAAAGTACACTTACGCAACAGTATTTTGAGAATCATAATGTTTAGTAAATTGCGTAGGCAACAGTATTTTGAGAATCATAATGTTTAGTAAATTGCAAATATTTTGTTAGTTTATTTTATTTTTGTATACAATACTACGTAAAAATTACTGAATCAATTTTAACGATCCTTTGTGGACATGTGGGGTATGGGTGAGGGACAAATCCATTAGATTTTAAGGTAAATACATTGAAGTACGAGACTACGCAGTGGTGTTGGGCAAAGCAAGACTGCTTGGCGTGGCGAAGACATACTCTCTACTGAGTGGCCATCTATAGTCCATTTCTTTAAGCGAGTCATATTTGCACCGACTCGCAGCGGTGCCCTTTTAGCTCGGAAAAGTTTCCTGATCGCTGATTGGTTAGAATTATCTTGTCCAACCAATCAGCGATCCGGAAACTTTTCTGAGCTAAAAGGGCACCGCTGCGAGTCGGTGCAAATATGCATCGCTAAAAGAAATGGACTATAGTTGTTACTTTATTTTCTTTTCGTAAATAATAATATTATTTAAAGGCATAAACTTAAACCTCATTCAATTTTTCAAGGTAACTTTTTCCCTGACTGGCTAAGGTAATGTCAATTTTATATGTGTTACCAGAAGTGGCAATTTTAATGACAGTAATAAGAAGATTTTGTTCTTTGAATTCTTTTCATGACGATTGTTGATAATTTCCCTGCTTTCGACGATATAATCAGACAGCAATATCTCTAAACGTCTTAGAGCTAAATCATGACGATAAATAAACAACGTTCCACTTACTGGTTCGAATAACAAGAGGTAAATACATTAGAATGTTACAGTCGTCTTCCGAGACAAGTGCTTTCTTCTGTCATTATACTTTTGTTTCGTCATCTTATGGAATTGTCGCAATTTACATGCGTTATAATCATGAAGTGAACAATTTTGAGATATTTAATGTCTTAGACGTTAAGGAGTCCTACAATAATGTCATTAAGAAGATCCAGCCTTGAAAGGTTAATGGAATTTCGGCTGAATGACTCATTTGCTTGAAGTTTTCTTTATATATGTATATATACTGTATATATATATATACTGTATATATATATATATATATATATATATATATATATATATATATATATTTATATATATATATATATATATATATATTTATATATATATATTTTTATATATATATATATATATATATATATATATACTGTATATATATATATATATATATATATATATATATATATATATAATGTGTGTGTGTATGTGTGTGTGAGTATATAGCTTTAATATCAAAGCAAAAAGATATAAAGATTATGAATCTTCATTACGGCGGGATGTTTGCATCAGGACAAGAGGGATTCGTCCCAGAAACTCAAGCGAAACGACCTGAATGTGAAAT
>NC_090750.1:66243743-66251740 GCF_036898095.1 Palaemon carinicauda | reverse complement strand
TATATATATCATCATATCATATCGTCGCACCATTCGTGTATCCAGTGGATGGTTCTGTCATTTGGTTCCTTTATATCTACATTAGAGCATTAAGCATAGGATGTGGTCCATGGTCTAGGGGATTCACCACAGGGGCAATCAGCATTGCTGACATAATCATACTTGAAGTCAATCTCCTGTTTTACTGACCTTAAATCTTTCTCTATTTAAAGTGGTCCACTCGTTTTCGTTGAGATGCTCCACAAGGTAGGTTTTACCAAGAGTCAGGTAATGCATTATTGTTTGAATTACAGTCACTCTCTCTTGATTTCATCAATCTGTAGGCAACATGGTTTATTGGTTTATATATATATATATATATATATATATATATATATATATATATATATATATATATATATATATATATATATATATATGTATACTGTAATGAAAGTGGTGTATTGATGTCAGCAAAAATGCATATAAGACCGCAGCTGGTTTATTTGTTTTCTTTATTATAATTTAATGAAGAAAACTGAAAAGATTTTGTGGTATGCAGTCTGATGTTATTAAAATCCGATACCTATGTTAGTGTACGTAAAGCAAATCGTGTAAGAAAATTAACGCTTTTAAATAAATCGCGTGTCATATATTTTGCATTTATCATATGCTCATCAGGGTACAGGAAAATTTTCAATTTCACTACAGTCGGATGGAAAAGTGATGTTAGTGATTGTGTAGGAAATTTTGTACGCTTTGAATCCCATCCTCACTGTTTTGTGTTATGATTGTTTTTTTTTTTTTTAATTCATATTTTTTTCATATCCAACTGTCTCACTTTTCTTGGAAAGTTTCGCATGCATAAGAACAAAGTTTTGCAAGAGAATGTAGCCTGCAGAGCTTGGGATGATTACGAAGTTTTGTTTAGCAATCAGATGATACTTTTGAAGATTTAAGACCATTTAAACTAGGATATCCTTTGCTCTCCTGGGTAATGGGAAAAATTCACCGATTTTGAGATTGTATCGTGTGAGTTAAAAAAAGCAAGATGCAAAGAATGCGCAAGAGTGAATTCCGTCCTCCTCGTTGTGTGTGTGTGTGTATATATATATATATATATATATATATATATATATATATAATGTGTATATATATATGTATATATATATGTATATATGTGTATATATATATATGTGTGTGTGTATATATATATATATATATATATATATATATATATATATATATATATATATATTCATCATCTCCTACTCCTATTGATGCAAAGGGCCTCTGTTAGATTTCGCGAGTCGTCTCTATCTTGAGCTTTTAAATCAATACTTCACCATTCATCCTCTACTTCATGCTTCATAGTCTTCAGCCATGTAGGCCTGGGTCTTCCAACTCTTCTAGTGCCTTGTGGAGCCCAGTTGAAAGTTTGCCGAACTAATCTCTCTTGGGGAGTACGAAGAGCATGCCCAAACCATCTCCATCTACCCCTCATGATCTCATCTACATATGGCACTCGAGTAATCTCTCTTATTGTTTTATTTCTAATCCTGTCCTGCTATTTAACTCCCAATATCCTTTTGAGGGCTTTGTTCTCAAATCTACAAAATCTATTGGATATTGTTTTATTGTCATACCATGACTCATGTCCATACAGTAACACCGATCTCAATAAACTGATATATAATCTGATTTTTATAAGTAATTTTAGGCGATTTGATTTCCAAATTTTACTTGACCTTGCCATTGCCTGATTTGCTTTTTTCAATCGTTCTCTAAACTAATTCGAAAGACCCTGTATTGGAGATCATAGTTCCTAAAATACTTAAATGATTTTACATCGTTAAGCCTTTCTCCTTCCAATATTTCATTTTCAATTGCATATATCGTTCTAGGCGGTATATCTTAGCAATCCATATTTGCCAACGGTTTTATATATATATATATATATATATATATATATATATATATATATATATATATATATATACATACACATATATATATATATATATATATATATATATATACACACACACACACACACACACACACATATATATATATATATATATATATATATATATATATATATATTAATTCAATGAAACAGTATAGAAGATATTCTTATTTTTAAGGGCAGGCATAATTGTTATATTTAGTTTTTAAGTGAAATATAACGAACGGGAAAGAAAGAGTTGAAATTTGTATGTTGAAAAACTTCAATTGTCTAAGTCATCTGCCCTATCAATTGCATGTTCAACAACTTCGTAAGACTGTTTTTTATCCTCCGATCGGGAAAGTCAGTCAGCACAATTGTCGCAAGATTTACCACTGGGACACACCGGAAAAAGGTTTCACCAATCATCTCTGACGAAATATCGGTTGTGCAAAGGCGAGAAATGGCCCACGATGCACTCCTCTTATTGCACGAGCGTAATACGAAAAACTCTTGGTGCGCTTGAAGGAAGTCTGCCAGGGCCATGTGAAAATGGATCATGGCGAGTCTCATCAGTTGGGTTTTTATCAAATGTAAAGATGTAAAATAATAATAATAATAATGATAATAATAATAATAATAATATGGCTGCATCGGCAGAATTCAATTTCTTGTCCAATTTCTCAATTCTTCGGACAATTCGTAGAATCGAGAAATTGGACAAGAAATTGAATTCTGCCGATGCAGCCATAGTATTTAACTCCACCTGTTTGAAGGAGGGTCTCCTTCCAAGAAATAATAATAATAATAATAATGATGATGATGATGATGATGATGATGATGATCTTTATTTCAGCAATAGCCATATACAGAGTTACAATAGGGTTACAATGTTTTACACTTAAGACATCAGTTAAAAAAAAAAAGAAAAAAAAAGATATGCAATAAATATGAAATAAGATAAAAGCATTAATGATTATTTTGATAAGGAAAGTCTTATTCGAAATATTTCGTCTGCGTAAGTTGTAGCAGTCTTTCATGACAAGCTTCTTAGTCATTAGCAATTCCGGAATTACTCTGGGATGTTCATCTATGATTGATTTACTGTCTCAAGTTGTTGGACGAGTATTGAGGAATAAACACGATCTTTTATCATTATTAGTTTTTTATATATTTTTTTTCACGTCTTGAGTTTTTTATTTTGAAAGTTGGGTTAATTTGTTAAGAAATATTTACATTGGTTAAATTATTGAGCAATACACTATTTATAGAATACATAGGTATACTAACTTGCATATAGGACGTTTTTATTCTATACAAAATTAAGCCACAAATAAAATTTTAATATATATTAATGTTCTTACCTCTGACCTGAATTCGAACCCCTGCATTTAATGGTTGATAAGTAAGTCTTCCAACTTTCACAAATGTAAGTGATTTTACCTTACTCTCTACACAGTAAAGTTATGGCTTTTGAGCAGTCAGTGGACTTTTGAAATTGACTGTATGTGGATAACTATAGTCTGAATAGACTCTACCATGAAGGGAGAGATTGAATGTCCTTCTAAATGGAAACATTTCAGTATGAATAAACAAAAAGAGAATCGATTGAAAACCTCATGAATGGATCCCGCATAGCGTTTAGTCCCCTACCCCCGTTTCAACCATGATATAGTTGTGTAGGACTATATTTTAATGAAGCAGTGATCACTCTTGTCTATCTTGTTTTTTCATCTCCATACAAGGGGTCTCCAGATACATAATTCAAAGTTAGGGTTGTGGTGTCCCAGTGAAAACGTCCTTGCCAGGCGATTTCCGGGGTGGGGTTCGAGTCCCGCTCAATCTCGATAGTTTCTTCTAGTGTCTTTAACCTCGCCATCCTTGTGAACTAAGGATGGGGTTTTGGGGAAGCCTAGAGGTCTACCTACTAAGTCATCAGCAGCCATTTCCTAGCCCTCCGTGGTCTTAGCTTGGGTGGAGAGGAGCTTGGTCGGTGATCATATGTATATATGGTCAGTCTCTAGGTCATTGTCCTGCCAGGGCATTGTCATTGTCCCTTGTCTCTGTCATTCGTGAGCGATCTTTAAAGCTTAAACGTTTAAAATGTGGGCATAATTGCTCCGTGCTTAGTAGCCCAGGATCAAATCTGGTCGCATGGCTCATATGCAATTGTGAGATATAGAGACATTGAGAGAAATCAACTGAAATTCACATATATTAAAAGTAAGTTTTACGTAATTTAATTTGTTTTCCCTGGCTAATGATTTCTTTAAATTTTTGTTATAAAATTTTCACTGTGACGTTTATTCATTTGTTTAAAGGGATGAATTAAAAGTTTTCTTTTTATCTAAAAATGGGAAAAAATGTATTTTCATCATTGTGAATCAAGATTAATTTACACAGCGAAATCTTTGTTGATTATAACTTTTTGCGCTGAGATATCACTAAATAGTTTATTTCGTTTATAAGACCATAGACAGAACACTTTTGACATATCAGATCTTTATAAATTTTTATTTTAAAAAATCAGGGTTGATTATCTTTGATTCTCAATATAGCTTAGCAAACGTTTTCGTATCTGGCATTGGGAAAAAAACTTGAGACTGCGTGCTTGATAACAAGCATTTTTTCCCCCAATACCTTTAAAAACATATATTTACGGAATGCAAAATAAAACCTAAAATAAAATCTGTTTCCTGAGTCACTGCCTTTGTTCCTACCTTCATTTTTTTTTTTTTTTTTTTTTTTTTAATAGTTCTTCTTAAAGACTGTGTTCCGCTGTTACTACGCTGTTAAAGTCATCTGACGCGATGATGATGAGCTTAAAATTCCAGCTTATTTTTTTTTTTCCATGGTTGAAAATATGAAACTATGTCGTTGCAATTCTTTCAAGCACGCCAAAAGAACACTTAATTTTCTTTTCCATTTGCTTCAGAGACTTCAGACTTGGTAACATTTCCCTCTGTTCAACTTTGGCTTTTAATTTTCCTCAGCCTTGACGTTCCAGTCCTATTGGCCCAAGACATTGACATAAACTTCCCCCCGACTTCGCCTAGAGAAATTTGATGAAGGAACTCTGGCAACAATGGGATTGCCTCCTTAGGTCGTTTTCTGTCTCTTGCTGTCTCATTGTATTTTCCTGAAGTGAGGCTTGAATGCACGTGGATAGTGTCTTATACATTAGGAATAAGATTAATTTATGTATATGTTGATTTTTGTCTTTGTTAGGGAGGTGTTTTCAATTCGCTGTTAATTGTAAACTATACAAAAAGCTGGTCGGTTAGGTAGAGTTACCAGTAACTCCTAAGAAGGTAGTTCTAGGTAAGTATGTTAGGAAAAATACAAATTACTTAAAAATTTGTGATATTTGTTGATTTTTGTCTTTGTTAATCAGGTGATTTCAATTTGCTGTTAATCATATTGGCTATTTCCTAAATATAAACCTTCTGAATTATTTTCGTGCTAATAGATTTTCGTGAGGGACATTAGTCAGTAGGCTAATTTACTTTATTCAGTTGCTTATTATGGATAATTATAATAAGACTCGAGGTATAAATAATTCTGATTTAATTCATTCCGAAAGATATTACCCAATCAAAGGATTAGATGTAATACGTATAAACTCGATAGACAATAGAATTATTTGTTTAGTTGACGTGCCCGAGCTCGTAACACGAAAACTTCGTATTGCACTTTTTTTAGGTCACTGAAAAGTTGTAGGAACTGAGACAGGAGGATTCGAAGGGATGAGTAAACGTAAGCAGCAACTAATTTGGATTAATAAAGGAAGTAGAAAAAGTAGAAACTTACTGGAAGGTGAGTGAAGTCGTAACTCCTCAATATACTTAATCCAAATGGATGACGTGAAGATAAAAAAGTCAGTCAGATATTATATATATATATATATATATATATATATATATATGTATATTTATATATATAAATTTATATATATGTATCAATATATATATATATATATATATATATATATATATATATATATATATATATATATAAGCAAATGTATATTATAATATATATATATATATATATATATATATATATATATATATATATATATTACACATACATACACACACACCAATATCAAATTCAGCCGTATCTAGTCCAGTGCAGGACTAAAGCCTCAGACATGTCAATTCATGACTTGGGTTTAGCCAGTTTTCATCACCGTGCTGGCGATGGAGGAAGATTTTCTTCTAATCGCTCCCACCAAACCAACCTAGTATAAGTGGCCCTGACTAGTCCAGCGTTGCTGATTATGGCGATACACAAACCTTTAAAACACGGTAAGATATTCAATCTCAGAAAGGTATATATATATATATATATATATATATATATATATATATATATGACTTTACATATATATATATATATATATATATATATATATATACATATATATATATATATATATATATATATATATATATATATATACAGGTATATATATGTATATATATATAATATATATGTGTGTATGTATGTATATATATTATATTATATATATATATACGTATGTATATATATCGTATATATGAACACATACGTATATGTATATATGCATGCATATGTATGTATGTATGTATTATTCCTCCTCCGTTCATCCATTCGTATCAGTCGCTAACGTGTTGGGAAAAAAATGCTACGGAAAAGACGAAGCATTTTTATCACCGGAGAAAGATCGCTCTCCTCTACCTTCGAGAGAGACTAATGTCCCCATATTCACGGAATGTCATGGAAACACACGGAGAGATAACTGTTATCTCATTTATAGCTCGAGTTAATGACCTATCGAGGGATTTACTGCGGGGATTAAAGTCGGAAGTACGTGTTACCAAAGCGACATCTGTTGCCGTCACAGGCCAGGCTTCTCCTTGACAGGGCCTGGTGCGTTGTTGGAATTTTTATTTTCGACATTACCCAACGCTTATTATTCTCGTTGCCTACGTCAAAAAGTTCGACGGTCTTCGAAGGGTATGTGTTCACCTCTGCCGTCGTTTGTTTGTTTGTAACTTTACACAAAAACTACAGTGCCGATTTCGACCAAAGTTGGTAGTCATGTTTGGTATGATCCAGGGATAAATTTGTAACGTTTAAGATGAAGTACATCAAAGTACATTTACGCAACAGTATTTTGAGAATCATAATGTTTAGTAAATTGCAAATATTTTGTTAGTTTGTTATTTATTTGTATACAATATTACGTAAAAATTACTGAATCAATTATAACGATACTTAGTGGACATATGGGGTATGGGTGAGGGACAAATCCATTAGATTTTAAGGCAAATATATTGAAGTACGAGACTACGCAGTGGTGTTGGTCAAAGCAAGACTGCTACTTGACGAAGGCATACTCTCGACTGAGTGGCCATCTAGTTGTTACTTTATTTTCTTTTCGTAAATAATAATGTTATTTTTAAGGCATAAACTTAAACCTCGTTCAATTTTTTAAGGTAACTTTTTCCCTGACTGGCTAAGGTAATGTCAATTATATATGTGTGTTACTAGAAGTGGCAATTTTAATGACAGTAATAAGAAGATTTTGTTCTTTAAATTCTTTTCATGACGATTGTTGATAATTTCCCTGCTTTCGACGATATAATCAGAGAGCAATATCTCTAAACGTCTTAGAGCTAAATCATGACGATAAATAAACAACGTTCCACTTACTGGTTCGAATAACAAGAGGTAAATACATTAGAATGTTATAGTCGTCTTCCGAGACAAGTGCTTTCTTCTGTCATTATACCTTTGTTTCGTCATCTTATGGAATTGTCGCAATTTACAAGCGTTATGATCATGAAGTGAACAATGTTGAGATATTTAATGTCTTAGACGTTAAGGAGTCCTACAATAATGTCATTATGAAGATCCAGCCTTGAAAGGTTAATGGAATTTCGGCTGAATGACTCATTTGCTTGAAGTTTTCTTTATATATATATATATATATATATATATATATATATATATATATATATATATATATATATATGTATATATATATATATATATATATATATATATATATATATGTATATAT
>NC_090750.1:66218743-66238743 GCF_036898095.1 Palaemon carinicauda | reverse complement strand
CAAGCACACGTGATTTCAATCAATGTAAATATCACCCACGAATGGCATTTAAAATATATATATATATATATATATATATAAATATATACATATATGATATATATATGTATATATATATATATATATATACAAACACACACACATATATATATATGTATATATATATATATATATATATATATTTTAAATGCCATTCGTGGGTGATATTTACATTGATTGAAATCACGTGTGCTTGTGATATATATATATATATATATATATCGGTGTGTCTAGACGTCCACTAACGTTTGAAATCAGTGGAGAACTGTCGAGTCAATAATAAAGCGTCGTTGGAGAGGAAAGATAACTGTGGGGAAAGAAATTGGGTGTCGATGCAAACAAGCGCCGAGAGCAAAGGCCGATGGAAAGAAAACATTACACATTGATATCAGTAAATTCAGTCGATCGTTGAGCCAATCTCCGGAGGCGAAATGCATTTTAGTGGGATTCCAAAATTATTTGGATTGGCTTCTAAAAGTGGATGGAAGTTCCCGGATTAGATATTGATGGATGGATAATAGGGAACTTCTGTGAAAATCAGGAAGAGGAAATGTGGAGCTGCGGATGGACGAGGGGAGAATGTAACACAAAGGAAAGGGCGCCAGGAAAATAAAAAAAAAGAAAGAAAGATAGATCCAAGAGTGAAACGAAAAGGATGTAAAGTTCGATTTAAAGGAAAGGATGCGAAGCTGATGAAGAAGGATTTCTAAAGAAAGGAGGTGGTGAGAGAAAAGGACGGAGTTGAAGGAAAGAAAACGGCCGTTGGTGAAAGGAACCAAATTTCTAGAGGAAACAAGGAAGTCGCAACGAGACTAAAGTTACGAAGACAGTTCGAGACCTCCATCCGCTTTGATTACCGCATCTCTCTCTCTCTCTCTCTCTCTCTCTCTCTCTCTCTCTCTCTCTGTTTTCCTTTCCCCCCTTTTCCCAGCATTTCCTTCCTATCCACTCCGTTTGCAGATGCGTCTTAGAAATGACCTATTCAGTTTGTTAAATGGATGGACGGCGCCATCTAAACTTTACCTCTCCGTTTGAGAGATGGGCTTAGGGAATGACTCTCCTCCCGGATGAAAGAAATCCATCAAATTATGAGATGGAGAAGGAGGAAGAGAGAGAGAGAGAGAGAGAGAGAGAGAGAGAGAGAGAGAGAGATGGGAAGTAGTAGTGATAATTTTCTTTTATTACTGAAAGAGTTTTGTACAATAAAATATAATCGAGATTGAATGTATCCGGATTAACTTATATATATATATATATATATATATAATTTATATATATATATATATATTTACATATTTACATATATATATATATATATATATATATATATATATATATATATATATATATTATGATTTGCTGATGGAGTTTTATGAGACATTTTTACGTTGTTAATGTACCTCTAAAAATGATGTAATATCCCTTTTTACTGAGTAATTTCTTTTATAAGAATTATATTGAATTATTTCAATTTACTACCGTAAATGAGAAAATATTTCTTCAAAAAAGAAATGCTATTATAGTATGGAGTTATGTAGGGAAATAAGTAGATGGAAATAAGTAAAGTTTGATTTAAAAAGAAGCAGGAAGTGATATTATAAACTGGAGTTTTTCTAGTCGCCAGAAGTGTTATGATAAATTAATTTAGAGGAAAGCAAAGAATATTTATAAGCTGGAATTGAGGGCGAACAGAGTGTAATAAAAGAAATAATACGTATTAGAATGATTCATATGAGAACATGTCAACAAAACAAGTAAATATATATATATATATATATATATATATTTATATATATATATATATATATATATACATATATATATATAATATATATACATATATATATATAATATATATATATATATACATACATATATATATATATATATATATACATACATATATATATATATATATAAATATCACCCACGAAATGCATTTAATACCGAATTCTATCTTGGGAAATACATATCCACTTGATAGCTGAGTCGGTAGGGTCCCTGCCAAGCATAGTTTCTAGCCGTACAGGTGGTGGTTCGAATCACCACCCGGCCAGAAGCTGTTACCATAAAATGAATTCCAAGTGGATATGTATTTCCCAAGATAGAATTCGGTATTAAATGCATTTCGTGGGTGATATTTATATTAATTAAAATCACGTGTGCTTGTGATATATGTTCATATATATATATATATATATATATCGGTGTGTCTAGACGTCCACTAACTTTCGAAATCAGTGGAGAACTGTTGAGTATATATATATATATATATATATATATGAAAAAACTATAAACACAATAATGTGTGATCTAGTAAATATAGATGCGAAATAAATAAGTTAATAAAAGGACAAAAGAGAAATGACACCGCATATATATGGACGACTGTATATCAGCGGACGTAAATTGAAAGCAAACAAACATTTTGCTCGAGTGAGTTATCAGTAAACTTCCCTTCACTAAATCTTCAGAAGCGAACAACTCTTTATTGATCCTTCGGTTAAATCAGAGAGGGCGAAACTCTCTGGTAAATGGGGATACGGAGACCGAGTCGCTAGATTGAGTTACGGTTATTTGGTAGAATAAGGGTGAATTATGGTATTTCATTGAATGAGGGGAAGGTCGAAGATGGTTTTGGATTTATTATGCGTGGGAAGGATGACTCTGGGTAGATAAATAGTTGTTCAATATTGCCCAGTGTGTGTGTGTATATATATATATATATATATATATTTATATATATATATATATATATTTATATATATATATATATATATATATGTGTGTGTGTGTGTGTGTAAATATATATAAATGTATAAATATGTGTATATATATATGTATATAAATATATATATATATATATATATATTTATATATGTTCATATATATATATGTTTATATATCTATCTATCTATCTATCTATATATATATACAGTATATATATATATATATATATACAGTATATATATATATATATATATATACACAGTACATATATATATATACACAGTATATATATATATATATATATAAATGTATTCCAGTGAGAATATCCTGAAACAGACATACACTAAATATAATCATTCGATGACATGCAGGCAGGCATTAAGATATGCAACTAATACATTTCAACGTATTTGTGGATTTAGTAAAATATGTATTTGAAATAATAAGAATTATAATGAAAATATTCCAAATGCTATTCAAGAAAATTTCATAGTTAATAAGTAGCTTATATATATATATATATATATATATTTATATATATATATATATATATATATTTATATATATGTATATATATATATATATGTATATGTATATATACATATATATATGTATATATATATATATATATATAATGTGTGTATGTATATATATATATATATATATAATGTGTGTATATATATATATATATATTTGAAGTGTTGTGCCTTCGGTTCCCCAACATGTCTTTTTTGGCGAGGTTGCTATCTCCCACATTATTTTCTTGACCCGTGCTTGATAAGCCTTGAGCAATCCGCTATTTACCAAGCGAGAGCCAGTGGATTAGTTTTCTTCATCATCACCGAAATATCCTTTTGGTGAATAACCTTGTTTTGAGTTTCTATTTGTGATATATTTTAAAGATTTATCTGCTTATCATAATGGTAGTCATTTCCACTTATCATAATGTACTGTATTTCAATCTGTATAATTGTAATTTAATTTTATTTAGTTTTTTCTCAATCTTTCACATTAAAGGAGGGGCACGAAATTGACGAAAATGATATGCAAGAATAACATTGGTATTGCATTTAATGGCCTTTTCCAATCATATCGAATAGCAGTCACCATGAACTCAATAATGAAGGATAATTAAAAAAATCCCTAGAATTAATAATGAAGGATAATTAAAAAAAGCCCTGGAATTAAAAATGAAGAATAATTTAAGGAAATCCGTAGAATGAATAATGAAGGATAATTTTAAAAAATCCCTAGAATTGATAATGAAGGATAATTAAAATAATCCCTAGAATGAATAATGAAGGACAATTTAAAAAATCTCTAGAATGAATAATGAAGGATAATTAAAAAAAGTCCTGAATTAATAATGAAGGATAATCAAAATAATCCCCAGAATGAATAATGAAGGATAATTTAGAAAATCTCTAGAATGAATAATGAAGGATAATTTAAAAAATCTCTAGAATGAATAATGAAGGATAATTTAAAAAATCCTGAGAATTACCCATTACCCTTCACACGGCATAACTGAAATGAAGGATTTAAGATTTTGGACTATCTGTTTCGATACTGTGACTTATCTAAAAACCCCAGTAGAATTAGCTTGTCATGATCACGCAATTCGCATAGAGAGCAATTAGTGAACAGTATAATGAGCATACACCAATACTGGACAACAATTAGGGCTATACATTGTGTATATTGACTTATTATGTGCCTCATTAATGCTCAGACAGTCATTCAGAAACAGTTGAATAATTAACCATTAGTAAGAGTTAATGATCATCGAATACTTATTGACATGAATAATAATGAGATCCTAATAAAATTTATAGGAATAGCTGATTGAGATTGGTGTGATGTTAGTTAGTTATTCCCATGAAAAGTTCAAACTTGCAGCAAATGCTTTTATGTTGAACAGGCTGACATAAGTCCGTTTATAGTTTATATATGAAATATTTGTTTTAATGCTGTTAATGTTTTTAG
Source organism: Palaemon carinicauda (assembly GCF_036898095.1). Lineage (NCBI taxonomy): Eukaryota > Metazoa > Arthropoda > Malacostraca > Decapoda > Palaemonidae > Palaemon > Palaemon carinicauda. The sequence continues at coordinate 66,233,988 of NC_090750.1, read as the reverse complement.
AATATTTTATTTTAATTGTCCTTTACTTCTTATATCGTTTATTTGTTTCCTTATTTCCTTTCCTCACTGGGCTATTTTTCCCTGTTGGAGCCCTTGGGCTTTTCCAGCTAGGGTTGTAGCTTAGCTAATAATAATAATAATAATAATAATAATAATAATAAGATACAGTTGAAGTCGTACTTGAGATGTTCCGAATTCTGCGAAAAAAAAAAAATAGATTTTAAATGTTTCCACTTTTTACGAGCGAGTGTGTGAAAGTCTGTTTTGAAAATTTTGAAAATTTCTGTAAAATTTTAATGGCAATAGAATATCAATGCAACATTACAGGAAACGGTCAGTTGTTGAAGAATTTTCACGTAAAATTGCTGCAAAATTCCAGTTGCCTAAATTATTCTTGCAACATCAACGTTTGAGTTGCTTAAGAATGTTCTTGCAAAATTACAGAAAAATTTCAGTTTCTTCAGAATATTCTTGCAAAATTACAGAAAAATTTCAGTTTTTTCAGGATATTCTTGCAAAATTACGTAAAAATTTCGGTTTCTTCAGAATGTTCTTGCAAAATTACAGAAAAAATTCAGTTTTTTCAGAATATTCTTGCAAAATTACAGAAAAAATTCAGTCTCTTCAGAATATTCATGCAAAATTTTAGTTGATAAACAATATCAATGCAATATTGCATTAACATTTTAGGTACTAAAGAATATTCATGCAAAGTTACGCGTTGCTGCACAATATTCTTACAACATTTTAGTTGCTGTAGAATATCAGTGAAACATTGCACGCACATTTAGTTAATGAAAACTATTCAGACAAGATCGAAGCAAAATTCCAAATACTAAAAAATATTCAATAGTAGAGCAAAATTTCAGTGGCTGTAGAATATTCAAGCAATATTATAGTTGCTGGAGAATATTCATGCAGATCTACAGCATAAAGTTTGGTACTAAAGAATATTCATGTATCATTACAGTAAAATTTTCGTTATTAAAGAACAGTTGTGCAACATTGCAAAAAAAAATCAGTTGCATCAGACATTCTAGTTGCTAAAGAATATTCGTGAAACAATACAGAAAAATTTCATTTGCTGTAAAATCATGCCACATTTTAGTTAATGAATAATATGCAACATTACAGAATTTGTTTAGATGCTAAAGGATATTCATTCAACATTATAGCAAGATTTCAACAGCTGTATAACTATACATTTCAGTTTATGAAGAATATTTATGCAAAATGAAATCAAATTATGAGCAAAATTTCAGTTGCTGTATAACCATGCAACATTTTAGCTAATGAATAATATGCAACATTGCAGAAAAATTTTAATGCTAACGGATATTCATTCAGCATTATGGCAACATTTCAGTTTCTGTATAACTGTACATCGTAGTTTTTGAGGAATATTTATGCAAAATGAAATAAAATTATGAGCAAAATTTCAGTTGCTGTATAACCATGCAACATTTTAGCTAATGAATAATATGCAACATTGCAGAATTAAAATTTTTAGATGCTAAAGGATATTCATTCAGCATTATGGCAACATTTCAATTTCTGTATAACTGTACATCGAAGTTTTTGAAGAATATTTATGCAAAATTTCAGTTGCTGTATAACCATGCAACATTTTAGCTTATGAATAATATGCAACATTGCAGAAAATTTTTAATGCTAACGGATATTCATTCAGCAGTATGGCAACATTTCAGTTTCTGTATAACTGTACATCGTAGTTTTTGAGGAATATTTATGCAAAATGAAAGCATTATGGCAACATTTCAGTTTCTGTATAACTGTACATCGAAGTTTTTGAAGAATATTCATGCAAAATGAAATCAAATGAAAAAAGGGTTCCCTCTGCTCAGATTTACCAATTGGCTCTGAGTCCCTATTTATTCAGAAATCAGGGACAATGACGGAGTGTTTGATTACGAAACAGTAAGGTATTACCGCTGTCAGGATCAATCACTCGGTAATCACACAAATCAAATAATTCCAGATCAGGTCATATTAACCGTAATGGCACCATGATTCTTATTGGTTTCAGACCGCATTTTCAACGGGGAATTCGAGCTTTTTTATGTATTGTAGAGAGGGGATAGAGGATTATCACGGGGCAAGGCATGGACAAAGGGTAGAAGTCACTGAAATGTGAAGGGCATATTTGAAGGATTCATGTAAGACAAAAAATAATTCAGATTTCAAGACTTTGAGAAACACAATTTAAATATATACTTATATATATATATATATATATATATATATATTTATATATATATATGTATATATATATATATATATATCTTATGAAAAATTTTCCTTTCAAGGAGTAATTTCTTTTTTTCATTGTTTGGGCTTTAACGTAATTATAAATATTCTTAAAAATCTTTATGAAGAAATTTCTTCTTTTTCGTTGTGATTAAGCTTTGAATAAAACTTGATAACTTTATTAATGTTTTCCCTTATTCATAAGATTATTTTTTCATTTTGTAAAACATCAAACAAAACCACTCGATTGAAGCAATGGATCATCATGATGAAATTCGACGATTTTCATCAAATCCCAGTCATGAATTTTAGAGACGTTTACGATAGTTTAGAAAGGAAACCTTCTCCACGCTATATTTCAAGACACTGTCCTTGAGATTTTTTTTTTCCTGGAAAAACGCAAATTTGCAAAAAAGGATCTTGTGGCTGTAGGAATTGGTATTTTCTTACTTTGAGGGTTTTATCTCTATTATCACTATATATATATATATATATATATATGTGTGTGTGTGTGTATGTATTATATATATATATGTATATATATTTGTATATATGTATGTATATATATATATATATATATATATATTATAACTTATTGCTTTGAAAGCTGTTTTCTTGATTAGATTAAGTATATCACCATCTTTACATAAATCGGCCAAACAACTATGCAGTAAGAGTTGCAGTGATTACATTTTTTTTTTTCGCTCCAGCTTGTGGAGTCAGACTCCAATTTCGCTAGCCTTTGTTTTCCTCACACCCCGTCTAATTAATGCAACCCTTTTTGCGTATTTAGAAAATGATTGTTTTAATAACTGATTTGAGAGAGAGAGAGAGAGAGAGAGAGAGAGAGAGAGAGAGAGAGAGAGAGAGAGAGAGCATATTGTAGTACTTGATTGACCGATTGGATAATCACATAACCATAATTATAATTTTATGAAAATGCCAATTATTTTGATTTAGAACAATTCATCATGATGGTTGAAAATTAGTGTGATATGACTTCGCATAATCACTGTGAAATGCACCATTTTGGTATAATCATTTGCAAAGGAGAATCTTTATATGTTGGTACTGGATACGAATATCAAAATTTATTTTCATAACCTTAAATTTTGAAAATTGATTAAAATATTGTCATTACATGGAAAGACTAGGGTTTTTATCACGACATTTGAAATATTTGAAATATTCCTCTGCATTTCTGTAGCATGCATACTTACATATATTGTTTTAATGATGATGTCGATATACTAAAGAGGATTTACGTAGTAGTCATGTTCCCGGTAGAGTAAATAAACAGAGTCATCTATAAATAAGAAAATGCTGATGGCACTTTACGATATAATTTTGCTTATTTGCATTTCTTCTCCGTGTCATTTATTTTATCTACTCTCTTTCTCTTTTATTGTTTATTATATATTTCGTATTACGAAATATTGCTGAACTACAGTTACTTTTGTATCACTTTCCTCTCGGTTAGATTTTACGTACATCAATCATCTTAACTTTATTTGACGTTTTGGAAAACCAGATTAATTTTCCTGTCGAAGCAATGTCCTTTGGCTCACCATTGGCTGGCCAGATATTAATACATTGGATCCCTCCCGGGTTGTGGCTCATTTTTCCTTTGCCTAAACACACCGAACAGTGTGGCTTACTCTTTACACATTCTCCTTTTTCCTCAGACAACTGACAACAGTAATATAAATCTAATTGTCCAGTGGTTACTTTAAGGGTAGAAGACTTTATTTAGGGTAAGTAGCTGTTTTAGGAAGACACTTCAGAAATCAAACCATTGTTCTCTAGTCATGGATAGTGCCATAGCCTCTTTACAATGGGTTTGCACTATCTTGGATAAGAGTTCTCTTGCTTGATTATACACTCAGGCACACTATTCTATCTGTTAATTTATTTCCTTTCCTCATTTCCCTATTGGAGACCATGGGCTTATAGCATCTTTCTTTCCCAACTAGGGTTGTAGCTTAGCAAGCAATAGCAATAATAATAATAATAATAATAATAATAATAATAATGATAATATATTATCTAAGAGGTTAATATAACGGTGTAGAATATCGAGGAATATATCGTGAAAGACAAAAAAAGCAGACCGATAGATTATCATCCCGCCGGACACTTCTTTAGTGACTTATCACCACCCGTTAACAGCCTCCTGAGACGGCGTGTCTAGGGGTAAAAGTTTATGGCGAAATAAAACTGCAAAGATTGCAGTTTGTGTGCGCTCTTGTCTGGAGTCGTGTGCTAACCTCCTTGGTCGTGTGAGTTAAGCGCCTCTGGTGGCGGGCGTGGGAAAACGCCATTCTTTTTCTCTGGAATGAAAAGTCATAGACCGCTGTCTTCCATACGATTCAAACTTGACAATATGGGAAATCAAGTATGATCTGTGGATAGTATGAACTGTAGACAGACGAGTGATGGTGCAGAAAATGTAGTTTTGCTGTCATCTCTAGTTTCTAGTTCCAGGAAACACTAGTAATTAATGTTGCTATGAACTAGGGTAGTGTAAGAACTTCTGGTTTGGGTGTGTGTATTGAAGGACTTTTTTTTAAAAAGTTTTGTACAGTTTATATGTGAGAGATTAATTTTAATGTTACTGTTCTTGAAGTATTTTATTACATTGTTAATTAATTCTATTGCAGTTTATTTATTTCCTTTCCCCTTCGGGCTATTTTCCCTCTTGGAGCCTTTGGGCTTATAGCAACCTGCTTTTCCTATTAGTGTTGTAGCTTAAGAAGTATTAATGATAATGCCAGTGTATGCTCTAAAATTTATTACTCTTATTGCAAACAATGAAGAGTCTTCCGAGCAGTTACTGGTCCGTTGTGAAGAAGAATTTACTATGTAGACTTAATAGGAAATTTTGTTCTAAGGGTAATGGTATTCAAGTGAAAGGTATTGAAAATCAAGATATATATATATATATATATATATGTGTGTGTGTATATGTATATGCATATATGTATATATAATATATATATATATATATATATACATATACATATATATATATATATAAATGTATATATATGTATATGCATTTATGTATGTATATATATATATATATATATACATATATATTCTTTATTGGGTAACGAGGCAAAAATAAGATAAAGTGAAAGGTATTAAAATCAATCATATCCTTTTTACCTTTCACGAAAATGAACAAGAGTTGTCAGCATGGACTTGAAGATTTCAAACAAGTTCACGCGTTACTTACAATTGTCCTTTAGGTCATCCATCTTGAGAGAGAGAGAGAGAGAGAGAGAGAGAGAGGGAGAGAGAGAGAGAGAGAGAGAGAGAGGTAATCTGCCTTGTGCCTCAAACTGATCCGCCGCTTTATATAGGGATTAGATAAACCGAGTGAATACCCTAGTTCTAGTCCGTAGGGACTATCGCCTTTCATCTCTCATGTAACGGCGAAAGAGCTGTTACGGTGCCGAGAGACGGTTGTGAACTCTAAGGCAGTATGAAGGCAACTGAGTTACTTTATTAAAGAACACTCTCCTTTATATACAAAACCTCAAGGCAACAGGAATTTCATGATCACAAGGCAGACAATGTTACAGAGGGGATACGCAGACATGTTTATTCAGGTTCTTTTAGTGCGAGGGAAGAGCGCAGATACAAGCATAATATAAACAAAATAATTTATGTACGACCGTGTGACACACGGTTGGTAGAGAGCAGACGCAGGGCACACATCTCCTGACGAAGGAAAGGTGAAAGAAAAAACTTCTGGCGATGTGAGAATATTGATCTTTTTGTGTTCGTCACTAAGGAGTGCGGAGGGAAAATAATATCCTGTCATTATTTTGGCTGTCATGATTGAATATTAGTGGAAATAGGAAGACCAGGGAGGGATTTTGGTTCGTTAGGTTTAGACGTTTACCTTAAAGAAGGCATTACGAAAAAGGCCTCATACTTGCCCCTCATCTTCCTTTAGTGTAACCTTTGTTTAGTTTTTTCCTGTCAAACCTCAACTCTCTTGACGCCTTTTCCTAATTGAAACCTTTTAGAAGTAATGTCTTTTCGAACTGATTTGCATTACAACAATGGTTATTTTACTTGTGCTTGCTTGGTTATGAGAGAGAGAGAGAGAGAGAGAGAGAGAGAGAGAGAGAGAGAGAGAGGGAGGTTTAGATTGTTCATTATTGTATAGAAAGATGATGTACTCCCCAAATTCATCATGGCCCTGCTTACATTGAATTTCACTGAATAATAGTTATTATGAGTGATTTTATAATCCAGTTACTTGGTATGATTTAGAATATAAAAATTTGATCTTAATCATCATCCTTCCTTTCGCGCCTGACGAAAGGCGGTGAAGAGTTGTGTTGCGTGTTGAACCACGTTAGTTTATTGCAGGTCTAAATGCACGGTAAATAGCTTGTCTATCTTCATAAAAATCTTAACGGGCGTATTTTACACGACATCCGTTCAAATATAACTATCAGTCTTCATTTTACGCGCAAAAACATTCGCCCCCGAACGACAAAAGGGGCCAAGGAGAGAGAGAGAGAGAGAGAGAGAGAGAGAGAGAGAGAGAGAGTCAAAGTCAAAGTCAAAGTCAAAATCTTTATTTCCATTATTACAATGGTTATTCTTTTGTTAAAACAAAAAACTATACATTAAAACAATGAGAGAGAGAGAGAGAGAGAGAGAGAGAGAGAGAGATAGAATCATACATGTATTCGTGAAGAAATCCTTAGCTACAAAGTAATTTCATAGAGAGAGAGAGAGAGAGAATCATACATGTATTCGTGAAGAAATCCTTAACTACAAAGTAATTTCCTATAGAGAGAGAGAGAGAGAGAGAGAGAGAGAGAGAGAGACAGAGACAGAATCATACATGTATTCGTGAAGGAATCCTTAGCTACAAAGTAATTTCCTATAGAGAGAGAGAGAGAGAGAGAGAGAGAGAGAGAGAGAGAGAGAATCATACATGTATTCGTGAAGAAATCCTTAGCTACAAAGTAATTTCCTATAGAGAGAGAGAGAGGAGAGAGAGAGAGAGAGAGAGAGAGAGAATCATACATGTATTCGTGAAGAAATCCTTAGCTACAAAGTAATTTCCTAGAAAGAGAGAGAGAGAGAGAGAGAGCAGAGAGAGAGAGAGAGAATCATACATGTATTCGTGAAGAAATCCTTAGCTAGAAAGTAATTTCCTAGAGAGAGAGAGAGAGAGAGAGAGAGAGAGAGAGAGAGAGAGAGAATCATACATGTATTCGTGAAGAAATCCTTAGCTACAAAGTAATTTCCTATAGAGAGAGAGAGAGAGAGAGAGAGAGAGAGAATCATACATGTATTCGTGAAGAAATCCTTAGCTACAAAGTAATTTCCTATAGAGAGAGAGAGAGAGAGAGAGAGAGAGAGAGAGAGAGAGAGAATCATACATGTATTCGTGAAGAAATCCTTAGCTACAAAGTAATTTCCTATAGAGAGAGAGAGAGAGAGAGAGAGAGAGAGAGAGAGAATCATACATGTATTCGTGAAGGAATCCTTAGCTACAAAGTAATTTCCTATAGAGAGAGAGAGAGAGAGAGAGAGAGAGAATCATACATGTATTCGTGAAGAAATCCTTAGCTACAAAGTAATTTCCTATAGAGAGAGAGAGAGAGAGAGAGAGAGAGAGAGAGAGAGAGAGAGAGAGATTCATACATGTATTCGTGAAGAAATCCTTAGCTACAAAGTAATTTCCTAGAGAGAGAGAGAGAGAGAGAGAGAGAGAGAGAGAGAGAGAATCATACATGTATTCGTGAAGAAATCCTTAGCTACAAAGTAATTTCCTAGAGAGAGAGAGAGAGAGAGAGAGAGAGAGAGAGAATCATACATGTATTCGTGAAGAAATCCTTAGCTACAAAGTAATTTCCTAGAGAGAGAGAGAGAGAGAGAGAGAGAGAGAGAGAGAGAATCATACATGTATTCGTGAAGGAATCCTTAGCTACAAAGTTAATTTCCTATAGAGAGAGAGAGAGAGAGAGAGAGAGAGAGAGAGAGAGAGAATCATACATGTATTCGTGAAGGAATCCTTAGCTACAAAGTAATTTCCTAGAGAGAGAGAGAGAGAGAGAGAGAGAGAGAGAGAGAGAATCATACATGTATCGTGAAGAAATCCTTAGCTACAAAGTAATTTCCTAGAGAGAGAGAGAGAGAGAGAGAGAGAGAGAGAGAGAGAGAATCATACATGTATTCGTGAAGGAATCCTTAGCTACAAAGTAATTTCCTATAATTTCCCACGAAATTTATGACTGTCACCTGAGAGATTTATCATAAAAGAGGAGGGTAAATGAATTCTATTATAGTTACTCGCTAGTTTATAGCTTCATTATGTATTGCATTACGTTTTTCTCTTGCTTTTATGCTTTGTCTTATTTCGCCTGATTAGATTTTGTCTTTTGGGTGATTACGGGTGACATAATTATGAAGGCGGTTATGCATGATTTGTTGGTAATGAGAACTCGTAATTGCTCTGTGATTATGTTCTTATTTATTGTTGCTCACTGGATCAATATCACCGAAGTTCTCCGCTAATATGTTAACAAAAGAGGGATTGATTGAGATTTAATTATCCTTTTTTTCGTGGTCGTTCCAAAAGATATGTTTAAACAAAACATTAAATTGTCCAATATATAAAGAGATCTAAAAAGATCCACTAAACGATCTGTGTATGTGCGTAGCCATATAAATATTAGTCGTCATTTTTGACTGGTCGCATACACTAATAGTTCATATTCATAGACAATAAAATTTAATGTTTTTGGTCGGAAATATCACTGAGATCCGTTTAAAATGTTATTATAGATTATTTGTTTGTATACTGTATGCACACAAATATGAATTTATATTCCATACACACTCACGCGCACACACATACACACTCACACATATATATGTGTATGTATATATATACATATATATGTGTATGTGTGTGTATATATATATATATATATATATGTATATATATATATAATGACTCCCGTGACAACCAACATATATATATATATATATATATATGTTGGTTCTCACGGAGTCATCTCCAGTTCGTCAAGAATTGAGCCTCAGATGAAGAGATTCATTCCAGAGATAAGGGAAGTAGTGAAACGCAGGATGGATGAAGGACATGGAATTGAAAGTTCTGAATCAAAAGCTGGTTTCTTTATTTCATTAAACATTTATATAATCTTAAAGTATTGTGAACGATGGCGATTGAGTTTAGAACGCAGAATGCATGTAATCGGAAGTACCCTTGTGTAAGAAGTATTTTGATTAGGATCAAATTATTTCCGGTAAAATATAACTTGATAGTAAATGAAAACGATAGCTTGGCCAGTGCCCCACTCTTTTGTTTTTTATCTGGCTTGTCAAATGAAAACTAAAAATGTAGTGTTTAAATATTTAATCTTTATGAATTGGTCTGATTGGCTTCAGAGGACAATGAACTATTTTTTTTTACGGTTTGAAATTATAAAACGAATAAAGGAAAAGCAATTGATATTTTGATGAGGGATATATCTATCAAGATCATTAAGATTCATAAATTTTTCCATAAATGTATCTTTATTTTAATAGCATTAAAAAAAAGTTTATGCCAAGCACAGTTGTTGCTTATCAATAAGATAGTCTTTTTTGATAATGTGATATCTAATTTTGTCTTACGTTAAATGAGAGAATTTGATTCCAGAAGTAGTGTATTCAAATCCATTTATAAAGAGATTAAAAAGAGAAAAGAAAAAATAATGCGGAGTAAACATACGGCCAAACAGCTTTTGTTACAGATGCAACTTTTCACGAGGAATTTTTGACCGCATTTTAGTTTCCCTCATTCGAGAATTATAATTTTAGATCATGGCTTTAAGCTTTCATAACTAAGCAGGAAAATATAAATATTTGAATGGGAAGGATTCCAAAATTAACATATCATTTTTACGAAGAAATTTTCTATATATTTCATGGCATTTTTCGATCTTTTAATGGTATTCTAACAGATACTATATTTTTTTTTTATTGTGTTGACCCCAACAATTAGCCATTCTTAAAATAATTTTCAAAGATCATAAGAAATAAAACATAAATTATTAGCATGATAAATAATTTTAGAATAAGTTAATCTTTGCCATTCATTCAATTCTGATCATATTTGATAGGAAATTAATCAAATGCCAAATATACAATTTAACGCTTAAACATTCTGTTCATAAGTGCGTCTTGACAGCTTGGTGTATTCGGCTTTAAATTCCTATAAACCATTTAATTTTATATTTGGTATACACGTTTTCACCTGGACTCGAATGCTGTATTAATTGTCTGGATATTCCCACAATGACAACAATTCTTGGTCATTTATAACTACAAGTCAGTTTTGGCATCCCTTGAGGTCCTACACCACACAGACACACACACACACACACACACAATTTTCTATGTATGTATATTACATGTGTGTGTTATACTTCAATTTTAGTACTGGAAAGCAATAATTTGAGTTCGTAAAATGCAGTGAAAACTAAATATCAATCTAGGTAGAGCCATTGTCAAAGGCAATTAAACTTGTACCCTGTTCTCTATAAAATATGCAAGGTAGAAAAAATCTCTTGAACCCCGATTGCATGAAACACTGACTACTGAAAGAATATAAGAAACTTTAATTAGAATTTTTCTCGAACAATAAATCGTTAATTAAAAGACAAACTCTTCGAAACAAGACAAGTTATCAATGAAAAATTGAAAGAAATGATGTACCACCGCCATCAAAATTAAAAAGACAAAGTGATCAATTATGCTTCCATTCGTCTGGAAGAGGAAAAGCCTTTGAAGGTTTTGTTGTATCAAATGCGCCTTTGTAATCTTGATATTATTGTTCTTTGAGAAACTGAGACCAGAATGTGATATTGAATTTTCATTCCGGGAAATTTATTTATGCCGCTTTTTGGCCTATTTCCCTGAATGTGGGTTTTCCAATATCGAGAAAAAAATGAAGACAGTAATGGCAAGTTTCTAGTTTTATTTGTAATGTATTTATATTTACTCCTAAGAAATAGATACAGCTACTGTTGATAGCATTGACTTTTAATCAGGAAAAGCATTTTCAGTATTGTACCGTGACTGATGCATTAAGCAAATCTCATAAAAGAAAAGCATTTTCAGTATTGTACCGTGACTGATGCATTAAGCAAATCTCATAAAAGAAAAGCATTTTCAGTATTGTACCGTGACTGATGCATTAAGCAAATCTCATAAAAGAAAAGCATTTTCAGTATTGTACCGTGACTGATGCATTAAGCAAATCTCATAAAATAAAAGCATTTTCAGTATTGTACCGTGACTGATGCATTAAGCAAATCTCATGCCCCTTTTTCTATGTTGAATATTCGCAGTATGCTTCTTTTCTCTATCACAACAGGAAATGAAAGATTTTCGGCCCATTTACTGATATGCTAGAGAAACTAAATGCATTTGGTTTTCTTTTTGTTTAATTTCATAATTTTTTAGAATGTGAATTTTTCTATATCGGAATCTTCCGGAAGTCCTAATTTTGGTCTTCTATCTCTCCAGTAACTTCGAGTCATTATTTCTTTCAATATGTGAAATAACGAAGAAATGATCAAGCGAAATTATCTCTTAAGCTTTTCTTGACTTTTTACTTTTACAAAGAGGATGATGCATATAAATACATCATTATGAAATGTTAACATAAAATGTCCGCAGTTCCTAATTACAAAAAAAAAAAAAAAAAAAAAAAAAAAAAAAAAAAAATGACGAGTACCCAGTTGTAACCAATTCCGAAAATATTTGCTACAAACAGCCGAATATTTTATTTCGTTCTTCATTGACTGGAAAAATGACATCAAGCCTGGAAAAAAAAACATTAAGTGGGAAAGTACAATCCTTATATACCAAGCGTTTTGTATATCAAAGGGGAAACCGCGAAAAGATTTTTTGATTTCTAGTTTACAGCAACGAAAGTAATACGAAACTTCTGATGTATCAGTTTTAAATTGGATGAGAGAAATACTGACATAAGATATGGCAATCATTTCCAGGCTATTTTTTAAAGTCCAGGGGCCTGTAATTGGAGAAAACAGTTCCATTTATACTTCCACCAGAAAGGGAAACTGTTCGCAAAATATAACTTCTTTGGCACAACACTTTTTTCATGGATGTAAAATAATTTTTGAAGGGGTATGGGGACGGATATCAAATATTTTAGAATTTTAGCACATTTTTAGTTTTCCATCCATCCATCCATATACCAAAGGCACTTCCCCCAATTTTGGGGGTAGCCGACATCAACAAGAACAAAACAAAAAAAGGGGACCTCTACTCTCTATGTTCCTCTCTATGTTTTAGTTTTATTTCTGAATATTCAGTATATAGATACTTTTGTCATTTCCTAAAATAGCTATTTATGGCTTGCTTATGAATAATGACAACTATTAAACCTGTGTTATTTTTTATATACATGTTGATATAGATGAGAATAACTGGGCTATATAGAAATTTCATTGAATAAGCAGTTATAGATTCTAAGTTATTCAATTTAAACCAGTTTTTTCTCAAACATTATACTGTAATTGTGCGTGAATTGAATTTCGGTGTATATCCCTTTCTATGGTTTTTCCTTTTAAATTTATCATACATAAATCACCTCTTTATCACTTGATTTATGCTATTAGCCAGTATTTTGATATTTATGAAGACAGGTTTTGATATTAGTGCTATAAAAACTAAGTATTTTTGCTCCCGAAATCTCAGCCAGGAAAAAAAAAAAAAAAAGGTTGAACACGTCGAATTTGTCCTTCGTTTTTTTCATACCGTATATCCCAATATCAAGAATATATTTATGAACATCTCCTTTAAAGTTTACGGTTGGCAGTCAGTGGAATTCGAAGAAGAAATAATCGTATACGTCAAGTTGGAACTTTGAAACTTTCCAATTAATTTCCAACCAATGCTATGGAAGTGTTCTATAGTGAGCTACGTGGAACAGGAAACAGTGACGGGAAGATTGGGAATTGCAAGTGGAAGGGGGGGGGGGGGGGGGGGGAATTCTCGTAACTCCTGTGAGCGTTTAGGCGTTGCTTGTTACCAAGTTCTACAGAAACTACGGTATTATAGATCATGCTCCCTACTTCATTAGGTTGAATGGAGTAGTCTTGCTCTATGTATATTATTATTATTATTATTATTATTATCCAAGCTACAACCCTAATTGGAAAAGCAAGATGCTATAAGCCCAGGGGCTCCAATAGGGAAAAATAGCCCAGTGAGGAAAGGAAATAAGGAAATAAATAACTGAAGAGAACAAATTAACAATAAATCATTCTAAAAAAAGTAATGTCAAAAGAGATATGTCATATATAAACTATTAACAACGTCAAAAACAAATATGTCATATATAAACTATAAAAAGACTCAGCAACAACAAATGCTGCCGTTTCTAGTCCACTGCAGGATAAAGCCTCAGACATTTCCTTAGTCATGACTGGGCTTTGGCCATTTCCATCACCTCGCTGGCCACTGCGGATTGGTGATGGTAGGAGACTTTGTCTGATCGCTCACAGAGAACCAATGTAATATGAGTGACCTTGACTAGTACATATTTGCTGATCGCGGCAACCACAAACTCTTTCAGGACGGTAAGATATATATATATATATATCTCTCTCTCTCTCTCTCTCTCTCTCTCTCTCTATATATATATATATATATGCCTCTAACGGAAATATAGATAGTTTTTATTCATTTATCATAACAATTTCCATAAAAGGACGACATTTACGTTTTTTTTTTTTTTTTTTTTTTTTTAGAAATTTGAAGTAACAATAGACAGTAATGATATACTGAACACGATAGGGATAGGGAATTCCTAATGTTTTTCCTTCCTTTGTTTTGCAACTCACTAAAGGATCTTTGCAGTGTCCCTTGGGCCCTTAGCTGCACCCATGTTTTAGCCCTCTACTTTACCTCTCATTCTGCCTCCTTTTTATCTTTTTTAACGTATTTTTAACCTGTCATAAATTATTTCTTATCTTGTTTATTAACTTATCTTAGTTTTTTAACTTTTTAAACCTTATTTTTATGTTCTTTAAACTTTTTTTTTTCAAAACTTTTCTAACTTATTACCTAACTTATTTCTAAACTTAATTTTTAACTGATTTTAACATATTTTAAACTTACTTTTCTCTGTGCTTTATCGGGGTTCCCACCGTTTTGAGTCACATAGCTCAAATTCTGTTAAAAAATAATATCGTTGCAGTTTTCGCAGTTAGTAAATTTGTTACGAAGTGGGAACCAGTTCTTTAAAACAATTTTGAAATTTCATCCATAGGGACAATGTGAATGACAGACGGTTGTTGCATATGTTTATTTAATTGTTTATATTGACAGTGAAACCTTTGCCGAGTTTTTCATGCTGAATTGGAAAAAAATATATAATAGTTAACCCACTACATAAAGGGGAAGACTCGTCTGGAAAAAAATACGAACGTTAAGAAACGTGGAAAGTGTACCAACCGTGTGTCACACAATTGTACATAATTATTTTGTATATATTATGCTTGTATCTGCGCTCTTCCCTCGCACTAAAAAGAACCTGAATGATCATGTCTCCGGTTTTGCTCTGTAACATTGTCTGTCTCTCGGGACATGTTATGTCCTGTTGCTTGAGGTTTTGTATATAAAGGAGAGTGTTCCTTAATAATATAACTCAGTTGATTGCATCCTGCCTTTGAGTTCACAACCTTCTCTCGGCTCGTCACAAAAGAAACATTGGCTGTCTGTTACGTCATTGCTTCTGTAATCGTTATTGATGTTTTTTTTTTTATATTGTTTTCTACTTTATCTGTGCTTCTGTTTCAAACCTCCCATATTCCTGTCCAAGCTCTTTAAAGGTTTATAGGCCACTCATGAATGGCAGAGGTAAGAGACAGTGACAATGACCTCAAAAACTGACTATA
>NC_090750.1:66216498-66218243 GCF_036898095.1 Palaemon carinicauda | reverse complement strand
GACACAGGATGGGTGTTACCAAACAAGACCTGCAAAGGACATATTGCTGGCTTTTACTTGCTGGCATAGTAGTAATAACATACCACGCAATTATGCAATGCATGAAGCCGTAGCAGAAAAGAATATCCGGGTCTATTTGATATTTTTCTGCACTAAAAATTCCGTGTGAAATAAGGGGTAATTTAACTGAAATGACGCTAAGATTTACGGTTAACTTGGGAAATCGGATACTGGGCCTATCGCCGTTGAGGTAAACATTGCGGTTAGCTCAGTGGTTTTCTATGGGGATTCCCGATGTTTGATCCTGAGTTCAACGTTTTGCTCAGGTTTGATAGAATCCTCTGTAACACGACTCCTACTGCCTTTCTGAAATGTAGGTGGGTTTAAAAGACTCTTCGACCTAATAGTTCAGTTTGCTTATTATAGGACAGTTTTCGATCTTCTTGGAATGGGTATTAGAAATTGCTGGAAGCTAGTAATGGGGAGCTGATTGTGTAGGATTGGGTTTTAAAGATTAAAAGTGTCGGTTTTCAGTTCCAATTTTATCAGAATAGATGCTCACCAGAGCGTCAGCCGGGCAAGCCCAATTTCCCCCCCCCCCCCAATGTGGCGCCCAACAACAGCAGTAGTCTCCTTAGTAGACAGCTTAAACTCACGGTCCTGTGCAGGGATCGATCTCCCGCCATGCCAATGCTAGGCAAACACTTTACCACTGTATTAGCTAGGATTTTGATTGAGGAAATCGGTTAGATGATAGAATAGTAGAGTAAGAATGCTGTGGGAATAGAAAAGTGCCTTTGGATGAAGTACTTTTCATGAAGCCCTTGTGCGAGAATTTTGTATTCAAAGTGGAAAAGTGAATGTGACACACACGATGTTGGGAAATCTAGACTGTGTAAAATTCCAGAGTCTTTTATTTAATATGGATGGTGTAAAGAACCGTAAGAGATAAATTTTTTTATGGGTAAACCTTTTTCAATAGTGAAGGTAAAGCATGTGTTACAATTTTTGGATGCAAGATTGTGACCTTGGTTTGCTTTTAAAATGTAGCTGATAAATGGTATGTTGTATGTGTGGTATATTAGGGTGAAGAGTAACGAAAAATATGGAACAATGTGTGTTGATATGAATAGAAGGACATTGTTAGTTTGTATAGACATCCAGGCGATTGTGGTCTGAAACAAAATAAAAGATGCGAGGAAGGGTGCAGCGTTTGTGGAAGAGTTTGGTAAGAAAGTTGAAGTGCCAACTAAAGTTGAAGTGTGAATGAATGAAGTACGATTTAAAACAAGAGAGTTGAAGCTGTGGAGACTGAATTGTTTGCTTTGTACATAATATTATAGCCTAAGAAGAATTAAATAAAAGGTGAGACACTTGGAGGAACATATAAGTAGTAAAATATTGATCAGATTATTTTGAAATGGTAGGGTCTAGTAGATAGAATAAAGGAGGAAAGATTAGAGTAGAGGAAGCCATATTAAGTACTAGACAGAGGTTTTCAAAAAAATATTGGAAAGGTAAAATGCCTCAACGCCAAGAAAGCAAGAGAGGGCTTACAAAATTAGAAGGTGAGTTCCACAAGGTGTGGGAAACTGGATTGTGTGCTCTATAATATTGAAGTTTTGCTGAGAACGTGAGTTACTCTTTACAATTTTTCTGTTTTTTTTTTCTTTTTAAGATATTCTAAAAGTTACGGGGAACAGCATTGTGTCTGGTGCTAAAAATACACTTCTCAAAATATGCTG
>NC_090750.1:66196498-66198998 GCF_036898095.1 Palaemon carinicauda | reverse complement strand
CATGAAAATACATTTGCAATTAATTTTGTATAAATACAGCAGCACAAACGTCCTGTTACTTTAATTGTCGGACCATTGAAGTTAACAACGTTTGATCTGGATATAACTTGTATGGGGTACAGTTGGCTTCATTAATTCTGGTACACTACATAGGAAGCAAAGCAGACGTCAGTGTACCGGAATTAATGCAGCCAACTGTACCACCAAGAATTGGCCAATTCTATTAAAGTCGACTTCGACTCATTGGTCTGGAAAATCTCCTCTTCATTGTTACTACTACTACTACTACTACTACTACTACTACTACTACTACTACTACTAATACTACTATTATTATTATTATTATTATTATTATTATTATTATTATTATTGTTGTTGTTGTTATTATTACTACTTCTAGCTAAGCTACAACCATATTTGGAAAAGCAGGATGCTATAAGCCCAAATGATCCTCCAGAAAAAGAAATAAGCAAGTAAATGAATTAAATGAAAAGTAATGAATAAAGAATATAGAATATCTTGAGATGAGTAACAAAGTTAAAATAGATATGTCATATATACACTATGAAGAGAGACCCGTGTCAGCTCGTTCAACATAAAAAAAAAATCGCTGCAATTTTGAACTTGTGAGGTTCCACAGATTCAACTGCCTGATTAGTAAGATAAATCTACAATTTGTCACAGCCGGAATAAAACTTCAAGAATGCTGTTTAGTGTTAATCCTTATGATGGAGAAGGCAAGACTATTAGAACTAAATGCATACTTAGTACTGCGTATAGTATGGTACAGTCTGGGAAGATCTGAATGTTGATGATGGTCAGAATTATGAAAAATCTTACGAAACATGCACCAAGAACTAACTGAACGACGGTGCCAGGCAATCAGTATCCATATCAGGAATAAAACATTTAAAAGACTGCAAGTTTTTGTCCAACAAATTAAGAGAACGGTAATTGAAATAGGGTAGAATTAAAGAATTAAAACATTTCTAAAGGATAAATTGATCACCGAAAACCTTGGAAAAAAAAACAACAACTTTCTCAATGACTTTTTTTTTTTTTTTTTTTTTTTTTTTTTTTTTTTTTTTTGTGTGTGTGTGTGCAGTTGAAGACGCAACAGACCGAATGTGTTTCTGTAAAGTAAATTCACAATAAGAATCACACCTAAAATTTTAAAGTTGTATAAAGTTAAAGAAACATTATCAATGCAGAGATCCGGATGTTGAGGAGCCACTGTCCTCGACCTACTTACAATCATACTTTGAGTTTTGTTAAAGTTTAACTTCATGCCTCATAATTTGCACCTTGCTCTTATTCTTTACCTCATTTCTCACCAGCTTTCCCACCCTCTAATCACATTGGTTATTTAATTTCTCACCAGCTTCTCCAACCCTTAAAAATATTTACTTATCTTATTAATAGATTCATCAACCCCAAATCTACATTAAGGAGATAGGATCGATGCAGAGAGAGAGTAGCATCATCTGCATATGCAACGAGCTTGTTTTTATGCCAAACCACATATCATGTGTATATGGGAAGAAAGTTAATGAGGCAAAAACTCTATGCTGTAGAACACCAGATATCACATTCCTATACTCATTATGGCGCCCATCAATAATAACTATGTAATCTATCACTTAAAATTCAATTATGATAATAAGAAAAGACCCTCCAACTCACAACTGTTTTGAGTTCGAAAACAAGGGGTTCGTGATTAACACGGTCAAAGGCAGCACTAAAATCAAAGTCAATCAAGTGATTTCTGTAAATTGAAAATTGTAATAAGGTCATCACATGCTCCAAGATCTTTGCAAAAGCAAATTGCAAACTAAGAAAATTTATTACCTTCAGCATACTTATTAAAATGTTTTCCCAGAAGACGTTCAAAAACTTTAGATAATATGGGAGTTACGGAAATTGGGCAGTAATCAGCAGGACCAGAGCTACCATAATCATATTTACATAATGGAGTAACATACCAGTTCTCCAACAAGTGCAAAAAAAAACCTCTTCTTGCTAAATCGCAGAAAATAACAGCCAACTTAGGAGCTAAGAAATCCGCGGTCTTTATAAACAAATTCGAATGATAAGATTTTTTCATCATTCTGACAATCCTTTACATTCAAATCTTCCTGGACAGTTCTATCCTATTCGTAATACTAGTTCGTTATGCAATTAATTCTAATAGTCAGGCCTTCTCCATCATGAGGCTCACTACCACACAGTGCTCTCGAAGTTTTATTCCAGCTGTGATCAAGTTGTGGAATGATCTTCCTAATCGGGTAGGTTGAATCAGGAGAACTTCAAAAGTTCAAACTTGCAGCAAATGTTTTCATGTTGAACAGGCTTGCATAAGTCCTTTTATAGTTTATATATCAAATATCTTTTTTAATGTTAATGTTTTCAAAATATTTTATTATTAATATTTCATTACTTCTTATATTATTTATTTCCTTACCTCACTTGGCTATTTTTCCCTTGGGCTTATTACATCTTG
>NC_090750.1:66161498-66191498 GCF_036898095.1 Palaemon carinicauda | reverse complement strand
GTAATTCAGAAGTGTTATAATTAGTTCAAACTTTGCCCCCCCCCCCTCTCAAAAAAAAGGAAAAAACTTATGCTGGGTTGAAATAATTTTTTTTTTTTTTTTTTTTTTTTTTTTTTTTTTTTTTTTTTTTGTATTTTGGGCAGTAAAGATGAATGCATGATGAGAATTGAAATATGTTCCACTACCGTAATCTTACAAGCAGTAAAATATTTGTTTAAAATGAAAAAAATACATTTACCGTCAGAAGATGTAAAGTAATTGTGGTATAATTCCTCACTGAAGAAGCTGATAAGAATTTCCGAAAAGATGAAGAATGATTTTTACCATTACACCTTTATTCTCGGACTATTTTTGAATGCCTTAAAAATAATGTATATTCTTGAACATGGCTGTTCACAGTTATTATTATTTTTATTTCGACTGGCATTCAATATCAAATAAACTATTCAGATGTAAAAATCCTTTGACTTTTTCTTTTCTCCTTGTTTGTCAGGTTCAATTGCTGGCTGTTTTAATTCTGATCTGCGCCCCGGGTCGTATAAAATCTTTGGCGGATAACGGCATTAAAGGATATTTTTATGCAAGTCCGATGTTTTTCGCATCAGGATTGTAGGATACCGTGGTGATTGTGCATGAGCCGTTTTTATCTTGATTGGATTTATTATGAAAATTCCGTATGGATAAATGGAGGATTTTTATACCAATACTTAACGAAGCTTAGGCACCATTTCTGACCCAATTTATATCCATTTTGAGTACGTAAAAAAAAAAAAAAAGACTTTTGATGCTGTTGAGCGAGTATGATGAGTGCGAGTCCGTAATCGAATTTGTGTGAAAGAAAAAGTGTTTTATGAACCTGACTATATCGAGCATAGGAAATATAAAACTCTCTTGATTCTTAACATCAGTTTCAGTGTCGTTTTCTACACCCAATATAACATTCGCCAAAAAAATCTTTCGACACACACGCTGTTTCTTAATCGTTTTATGTTCGGTTTTAGTCAAATCAAGTGGGATTGTCAGTTGGGACATCCGCTGAATGAAACAAGAAATCAATCTGCCGCTGCTTTCATTCCTTGTCAAGCTTTGGAAAAAAAAAGGCTTCGTGTGAAATATCCAGCGCAAAATCAGAGTGTTTTTTTCCATATACTGAAACGCCAATCGGGAAGTCAGTCAGCTAATTGGTTGGGAATGGCGTGAATAAATGGAAAAAAAGGTAGATGAAACGTTGACATAAGGTTTAGCCTAACTGAACATGCTAGTTGGGCCTTGGTGACCGGACGAGGTAGATTAAAAAAAATATATATATATATATATTCCGTTTTTTTGTAATTAATTGTAGTGATGCTAGAAATTGTGGCAAAAATGTTTCAAATGTTTGTGTGTGTGTATTGATCACGAACTCCAGTTAAATCATAACGCCCCAGAGATGTCATGTAAACTCGTTTACTTTAATCTCAAAGTTAAGGAAGTTTTTACCCAAAGGATGTGTTACTAGGGACGTATGCTTTTCCATTGAAAGAAGTGACTTAAGAGAAAATGTTAAATAAGGGATGCACAGCCACTTCAATAGTTTTGTTATATAAGCAGTGATTCAGATTTCTTTTAGATTTTTAATCAGAAAATGTTCAGTATTTCATCATATTCAACATTTGGAAACCTTTTCTATCTACTTCCAGTTATTTATATAACCGATAAATTTGAACAATTGTATTAGAAATGATTCTATGATTTATATAGTTTGTCTTTCAATATTTACTACCAATGTGCAAATACAGGTACAAATATATATGGTTATATGTGTCGATGTACTTATGCTTCGATTTGTAATAGCGACAGTAGCCTTTTAACTTCTCTCGAATTTTTAGATACGTATATAACTACAAGCCTTCAAAAATGTAATTTCGTTTCTTGGGGATATCTTTACTTTCAAAAGAGATAATGGGTATTAGAGATACATGTAATGTCTATGCATGTTGACAATAATCAATAGATCTCTCTCTCTCTCTCTCTCTCTCTCTCTCTGGCTTTTATGGCGTAGCGGTATATATATATATATATATATATATATATATATATATATATATATATATATATATATATATATATGTATATATGGTATATATGTATATACATATATATATATATATATATATATATATATATATATATATATATATATATATATATAGATGTATATAGTGTATATATGTATAAAGTACATAAATGGGGGTTAATTTTTCAGTGATTCTACTGTGATGCATGAAAATTTAATGCGATGTATTTTTATTGCAGTGAGGGAAAAATCTAAAGCGATGTAGGAAATCTTGAAGAGCCCAAAATTCTTAGCATCAATCACGTATATTATTATCTGGAAGTTATGGCGGAAGTGGCTTCTAAAAAGAGCCATGATTCAGAAATTAAGTTATAACTTAGTAACATTTTTCTTTATGAAAGTGTTCTTATGAAATTAATAGGATTAATTTTAGTAACATCCTAGGAAATTATGTAAGTATAAGTTTTTTTTTTTATTACAAAGATCGTTGCATGCATTATTGGTCCAAGGTTTGGCGATGCACCACGTGATAATTAGCTGTTATTTCGTACCTAAGGTTGGGTATATAAAGGAACACTTCTAGAGCTTGAAGTTTAGCTGTGACAGTCCTTCGTAAGGCAGATCAGATAGATATACGTTTCCCTATTAGGTTTCGATGTATCGGTTCTCTTCCACATCTCTGATCTCTATGGTAATATAACTTGATTTACACAGAACTGTTCTTAAGGAACTGAAATGATAATGTAACTTTGATAATGCTTGCCTTGTTCTTATGACCTGAACTGTTAATGAGTGTCTAAGCCTCCATCACCTTCCTTTTCCATTGACCGAAAAAGAGACTGGGCGCCTCTCAAATAAGGAAAGGAAAGCAGCTGATCATCCTTAACCCTCATCCTATCCCAAACCACCTACAAATAAAAGTTGCAGATAATCCCTTAACCTAAAACACCTACAAACCTTTAAAAAAAAAAAAAAAAAAAAAAAACACTAACGGGCTGCAAGTGTGTAAGAGGCCGTGCCTGGCCGGAAGGGCCAGGCAATCTGAAACAACAACAACAATAACAACAACAGCAACAAGCCTGGTCCAATATTGTGTTTGAATTGCTATAACGACGTGAAGTGTTAAGAACTGAATAATCACTGTATAATTGCTGTATCCTGTAGTCAATCAGTTTAACTAAGTAATCTAAACTTTTACTACATTTGCTGAAGCGTTACCAATTCATTTGATACCCATCTGTATCATTCGGACCCATGCTCTGCGTGTAGCAGCATATAAACATCTTTTGAGTTTGATTAACAAAGTGAAGTGTTAAGAACTGTTTAATCACTGTATAATCGCCGTAAAGTACCCCAGTTTAACTGCTCAGTAGTCTAAACTTCAATTTAACTTGCTATTATGTAATGAAGTGTTACTAAATCCTTTGATAGAAACCCGTGCTCTGCATGCATCACCACATAGTCGTCTTTTCATTTTATTTAATAGAAAACTGTACCTTTTCTATTCTTCACACAGGGATTGAGTGTTATGTAAAAAGCTGGAAATTATTAAATTTTGGAAGGTCAAGGTCAAAGGCCAAGATCATGGTCGAGTAAAAGGTCGAGAAGTAAGCTGACGCGTCGGAGAGTTTCCACATATGCAAGATCGGAAATGGTATTTTACATAGTCTTCGATTAACCTTAACTTGATTAAATCAATTTACTGCTATATCTTTACTTTGTATATTTATGCTCTCTTTTTTTGTATCACTGTAGGATCCGGGCGATTTACATAAAAAAAATCTTTTACATAATCGAGATGTAAATTATTTGATTATGTAATCTGCCTAGCGGTTGATCTTACTAGAATTAGTATGGACCAACAGGGGTCACTTGCCTTAGTTAGATACGCACTGTAGATCACAAAGAACGGACTCTATCCTTTGATGTATCTAGCCAATGAATCCTCTATGGATTTAGTCAGTCATGGAAAGAGAAACGACCTGCGAAACCTAACCGAGGCTCTGCGTCAATAGGCGTAGGAGGAGATGATGATAATGATGATGAATGATGATGAGTCTGTCTAGTGAGACTACAAGTTGATATCACTTTATAAGAATTGCCTATTCAATTTATTTTACAATAGAATTATTATTTTGTAAGCCATCCGTATTATTAAATCTTTGGCTACTTATGATTAACTGTCTCCATCTCGACTCTGGTCGCTATTACTCTAAAACTAGTTAAGTCTTATATCTAAAAGAATTAAAAGTTAGACCATTTCCGATAACTGATTATCATGATTTACTACCTGAACTTATAAAAAAAACATATAACAATATTCAGTAAACGTATTTACTTTTAGAAAATTAATTTTAAAGTCAGTTCTATATGCTAACTTCCCTGACCTCTGTCTTGTCAATTAATTTCCTTGACGGGAGCCTGTGATAAATTTACATTTTTTAAACCACTCTTAGGTATTTTTGAAAATTTATTTCTAGTGGGTTTGATGTTGTATGTTCTTTCTCTTACTCTTTAGTAAGAATTTTCTCCATTACAGTGCAACCAAAAATACTGAGCTCCATGTGTAGCAGTGTGGCAAAAGGCATTTAGCGAATGTGTTGATTCCTAGTCGTAGAGAAAGACAGACAGTTTTTGTAGGACAAGTTGAAAAAGAGTAAGAATAAATATCATCTATTGGCCTCTCTTTTTTTTTTTTCAATGGGAAACAACCTTTGCCTTATCAAACAATGCTTGTTGGTTTCCCTTTTTGGCTGGAGTATTTCCTGTACGGTAGTTCCTCTCCATTTTTGCTTCGCTTTAAAGTTCTGAACGTGGAGGTGCTGGAAATACCTGTAAAAAATACTCGAAATTTGAATAACTAAACTGAAATGACTTGTATTGCAATAGAAGTCAGAAGTCAAGCTTTTATTTGGTCACTTCCTGTATATCGCTTGTAAGTTTTGCAACTGGACACTTTTCTGTTGCCTTTGCGGATTTTGCCTTTCACGAAGGCCATTCAGTGCAAAAACTACGAAAAATACACGACAATGTTGTTGAGACCATCTCCGTAGGACCTTCGTTGCCTGCCTTTTTGACAATCTAACTAGGAAGCAAGCAAAGAAGGTCCTACGGAGATGGCCTCAACAGCACATTGTTGAGTATTTTCGCTGCTTTTGCACTGAATGGCATATTGCAGGTCTCATAGTACTCTGAGTAAAAATTTCTTCGAAAGGACTTGAATCAGCAAGTAATTGAACGTTTCTCTTCGATTCTTATTTGGCTGACAACACCGTTGTTTAGCGTATCTTTTCTACGACCCTAATGATGGTATACGGTTAATTAATAGTCCTGATCTATTTTTCTAAGATTAAATGCTCTTATATCATTGTATTTTAGAAAAGCCGGATTTGAATAAGAGACAGATTCTCTGGCCTCGAAGTCCTGCTATGTAACCCTTCTTACTTTACCTTCATAGTACAGATTCAAGTTCTTACTTTACCTTCATAGTACAGATTCAAGTTCTTACTTTACCTTCATAGTACAGATTCAATTTTTTATCCAGTTGCACCTATGGGCTGAGTTCCCTCCCTGACCCAACCGGTGGACGATGTGGCCAGAATTAAAAAAAAAAACGAATTAATTTAGACTTGTAAAGCATTCCATCCCTATTATTATTATAATTATTATTATTAAATGCTAAGCTACAACCCTAGTTGGAAAAGCAGGATGCTATAAGCCCAGGGGCCCCAACAGGGAAAATAGCCCAGTGAGGAAAGGAAATAAGGAAAAGTAAAATATTTTAAGTATAGTAACATTAAAAAAAATATTTCCTATAAAAACTATAAAAAAAACTTTAACAAAACAAGAGGAAGGGAAACTAGATAGAAGTGTCCCGAGTGTACCCTCAAGCATGAGAACTCTAACCAAAGACAGTGGAAGACCATGGTACAGAGGTTATGGCACTGCCCAAGACTAGAGAACAATGGTTCATATTATCCCTAATCAGTCACAATTTAGTTATGATAACTACATGTTCATATTATAAAAAAGTAAGGAGCTTTATCCACCCCCCCCCCAATAAAAAACAGTTAGAACCAATCTATTTGCTTTCAATAAAATATTTGAAAAGTGAACAATGCTTGTAGTATTGTTTCCAGTTATTATGTTTTCTGTATAATCTGAATCAATCTCTCGCCATTCCTGCGATTATATATGGTTTCATTTGCCGCCTACATAGTCATGCATGATTCTTTGTAGACTTTGAAATATTAATTCACAATGAAAAAGAATAATATAATTTTTAACTATTTATTTGTTATAGTGCGTTATATGACAATATCGGTATATTTGTATCCTTATTTCATTGTTAGTTTTATGATGCCAAATATATCAAAGAGGTAGCTCAATTAATATTCTTAATTTTTCCTTTTTGAGTTTTGATATATACAGAGTATATATATATATATATATATATATGTATATGTATATATATACATATATATACATATATATATATAATATATACATGTATATATATATATATATATATATATATATATATATATATGTGTGTGTGTGTGTGTGTGTGCGTGCGTGTGTGTGTATTTGTTAGTGTATGTCTATGTATAATGTATGCTATCATCCTATCTGTATCAACACTTTATCGTTCAAAGGACACGTTAGTATTTAAGGTTTATTCAAAACCAATCATCAGGCGTTCCATTGCTACCAACACATCCATAGATTGTCAAAGTCACTCCTGAAAGAGCGTTAGGTTAAGTAGATGCAAATTCCTGGAGATTTTTGTGACATACTCTTTGATGAATGATTCCCCACATTGGCCTGTATGTTTATCTGGTCAATGGAAAATCGGATTTTGATATATCCTTTAGCACCTGATAAGGTTGCTATTCATTTGAGGGATTGAGAGAAGTCATTTTCGAATATTACTAATATGCTTGTGCGGAAAATTTATCAAACATTTCCTGCGATTGAGACAACCTTGTTTGTAATACACAGTCGGATAAACAAAGTAATGTTCCTTGAAAGGTCATAGGTAGTCTTTCTTGCTTTAACGTGTAGGCCAGGGTACCACCCAACCATTAAGATACTACCACTAGAGAGGTACTGGGTCCTTTGACTGGTTAGACAGCACTTCATGGGATCCTTATCTCTGGTTACGGCTCATTTTTCATTTGCCTAAACATACACCGAATAGTCTGGCATATTCTTTCCACATTCTCCTCTGTCCTGTTACGTAAGACCCGACAACACTGAGATTACTAAACAATTCTTCTTCGTTCACTGTAATTCTTCAGTGGTCACTTTCCTCTAGGTAAGGGTAGAAGAGACTATTTAGCTATTCTAGGAGGACACTCCAAAATCAAACCATTGTTCTCTAGTCTTGGGTAGTGCCGTAGCCTATGTACCATGGTCTTCCACTGTCTTGAGGTAGAGTTCTCTTGCTTGTAGGTATACTCGGGCACACTATTCTATCTAATATCTCTCCCTTTTGTTTCTTTTTTAATTTTTTTATAGTTTACATATGAAAGATCTATTTCAATGTCGTTAATGTTCTTAAACTATTTTATTTGAATTGTTCATTACTTCTCTTGTACTTTATTTATTTCCTTGTTTACTTTCCTCACTGGGCTATTTTCCCTGTTGGAGTCCGGCTTATAGGATCTTGCTTTTACAACTAGATTTGTAGCTTATTATTATTATTATTATTATTATTATTATTATTATTATTATTATTATTATTAGGTAAGCTACAACCTTAGTTGGGAAAGCAGGATGTCATAAGCCCAGTAATAATAATGAAAATAATAATGATAATGATAAGACTTTAGTTTACTTTCTCTGATTATCAGTACTTAAAAGGGATTACTGGTCAGATCTTAATCAGGGTAATCATGTGACCAGATGTAATTGTAACAGTACTCATATTTACGATTATCCCTGGGCTTTGAAGGTACAGCATTGTTGTTCATTTCTCTTTTCTGTATCTCAACGCAGTAACTAAAGTCAATTCTTTTTAGCGAGGCAGATTTGCACCGACTCGCAGGGGTGCCCTTTAGCTCGGAAAAGTTTCCTAACAGCTGATTGGTCGGAAGGTATAGCATTGTTGTTCATTTCTGTTTTCTATATCTCATCACAATAACTATAGTCAATTCTTTTTAGCGAGGCAGATTTGCACCTACTCGCAGGGAGTGCCCTTTTAGCTCGGGAAAGTTTCCTAACAGCTGATTGGTCGGAAGTATTTTTGTCCGTCCAATCAGCTATTAGGAAACTTTTCCGAGGTATAAGGGCACTCCTGCGAGTCGGTGCAATGCTGCCTCACTAAAAAGAATTGACTAAAGTATTTCAATTCATGATTTGATATATTCCTAACCCATCTTCCTCTCCCTATTTTTTGTCTGACCAATCAGCTATAAGGAAACTTTTCCGAGCTATAAGGGCACCCCTGCGAGTCGGTGCAATTCTGCCTCACTAAAAAGAATTGACTAAAGTATTTCAATTCATGATTTGATATATTCCTAACCCATCTTCCTCTCCCTATTTTTTGTCTGACCAATCAGCTATAAGGAAACTTTTCCGAGCTATAAGGGCACCCCTGCGAGTCGGTGCAATGCTGCCTCACTAAAAAGAATTGACTAAAGTATTTCAATTCATGAGTTAATATATTCCTAACCCATCTTCCTCTCCCAATTTTTTGTCCGACCAATCAGCTATTAGGAAACTTTTACGAGCTATAAGGGCACCCCTGCGAGTCGGTGCAATGCTGCCTCACTAAAAAGAATTGACTAAAGTATTTCAATTCATGATTTAATATATTCCTAACCCATCTTCTTCTCCCTGTCCTAGTCTTGAGAGGCTAGAAATCATTGTCAGCTGTCAGGGAAATGATGTAATTCCCTGAAACTGCTTTCATCTCACGCTCTTGCATTACGGGTTCCATAAAGCAAAGTCTAACTCATCGCTCTAATGCTGCTTTATTTCTCCGACAATATCCATTCATCCTATTTTATGCGATTTCTCTGCATTAGGGAGATTTTCGCCCAAAGGATGGCAGGAGTAAGAAATACGGCTTAAGAACTTTGGCAATGGAAAAAGGCGTTAGCTATCATGACGATAGGATCCAATGTCCAGCCAGTTAAGGACAGATATGAAGGTCTTTCTTTTTATTATTTAATTTTGATCCAATAGTGTGTCTTATTTCTGGATCTTTAGAAGCCTATCAAGAACCATATGCTGTATATTGTTACAAATTTCATAACCTAAACTTTACATTTTTGTGTGTGATATTGATCGTGTTGAATAAATTCTTTCATCTTGTTTAATTTTGTCTAGTTTTTAACTGGAAATATTTTTTCATATTGCCACTCTCTCTCTCTCTCTCTCTCTCTCTCTCTCTCTCTCTCTCTCTCTCTCTCTCTCTCTCTCGTTTTTGACTGGCGATTTTGAAGATAAGTGTCATAAAATAACCTCCGTGGAACTACTTTCCACCAAAAACTGACAAAGAAGTATATAAAGTTATAAGATAAAAGGGAAAAATACAATAAGAGCCAAGTATTTTTTTTTATGAAAAATGAAAAAAAGTTAACGAAAAATCCGGTGTGATACATTCTGAATCACAACATATGCTCATTGGAAAAAAAGTTATATCGTCGTTTCTTTTCTTATACTTCGAAAATACGACGCCGTAAATTCCTTTGTTGCACGGACTGTTTTATCTCGTGGCCTAATAGTGGCAGAAGAATAATAAAGGGATATATATAAACTGTTGTCGCCGAGAATGTAATGACGTCCTAAGATATACAGGCAAGAAGGACTAGTGTAGGTGGTGCTATTTTTGGGAGAAAGAATGATTTCCAACAATAGTGATAATTGGGAATAGGAAATTGTCAGTGGTGGGAAGGCACGTCTGCTGCCTAAGATGAAATATGATTTCCTTCATTATGGCCGCTTGTAAAAACACTCATTAGCAGCTACAAAATTAGCACACATAAAAACATACGTATAGATGATATATATTTTGTGTTTGGGGAGACATTAGCAGCTGCAAAATTAGCACACATAAAAACATACGTATAGATGATATATATTTTGTGTTTGGGGAGACATTAGCAGCTGCAAAATTAGCACACATAAAAACATACGTATAGATGAATATATATTTTGTGTTTGGGGAGACATTAGCCGCTACAAAATTAGCACACATAAAAACATACGTATAGATGATATATATTTTGTGTTTGGGGAGACATTAGCAGCTACAAAATTAGCACACATAAAAACATACGTATAGATTATATATATTTTGTGTTTGGGGAGACATTAGCAGCTGCAAAATTAGCACACATAAAAACATACGTATAGATGATATATATTTTGTGTTTGGGGAGACATTAGCAGCTACAAAATTAGCACACATAAAAACATACGTATAGATGATATATATTTTGTGTTTGGGGAGACATTAGCAGCTACAAAATTAGCACACATAAAAACATACGTATAGATTATATATATTTTGTGTTTGGGGAGACATTAGCAGCTGCAAAATTAGCACACATAAAAACATACGTATAGATGATATATATTTTGTGTTTGGGGAGACATTAGCAGCTGCAAAATTAGCACACATAAAAACATACGTATAGATTATATATATTTTGTGTTTGGGGAGACATTAGCAGCTGCAAAATTAGCACACATAAAAACATACGTATAGATGATATATATTTTGTGTTTGGGGAGACATTAGCCGCTACAAAATTAGCACACATAAAAACATACGTATAGATGATATATATTTTGTGTTTGGGGAGACATTAGCAGCTACAAAATTAGCACACACAAAAACATACGTATAGATGAATATATATTTTGTGTTTGGGGAGGCATTAGCAGCTACAAAATTAGCACACACACAAAAACATACGTATAGATGAATATATATTTTGTGTTTGGGGAGACATTAGCAGCTACAAAATTAGCACACACAAAAACATACGTATAGATGATATATATTTTGTGTTTGGGGAGACATTAACAGTTACAAAATTAGCACACATAAAAACATTCGTATAGATGCTATATTTTTTGTGTTTTGGGAGGATTTGTTAATATTTACTTATTATATTTGATATATTTGAAATATGTATAAGCATGTTTTATTATTGTGTATGTTTGTATTATATTTTATTCAACACGAAAAGTACGAAATTGTTCATGTATCGTCAGTAAGTTGGTCTTCAAATTTTGTTTTTCTTTTTAATGACTCAGAGTTTATGAAGAATTAATTAAGGATTCATATTTTAATGACTAACAAGTTCATGGAACTGAATTGGGTTGTTTATGTCAATGGACCAATTACCGTTTTCATTGTTAGGCAGAAGCTTCTCGTATTGTTTTGGTTTCTCATTGATTGATGGCTTTGTTTTTTGTGTATCAGAATGTATTTTCTGTAGATAATGATTTCATGCGTAAATGAATATTTATGACCATTTGCAAATTGGAATCTAAATTATGTTTGATTAACCAAGGATATTCATTTTATTCAATCGATTATTCAAAACCCTGAACTTTAGAGTGAATATAGCAATAAGAATGAATGTTTCTGGTTTTTTTATTTGATTAAAGAGGCCATATTAGGTGGAAATGATTTTTTTCCGGTATTAAAAATATTTGATACTATTACGAACGCATTTCCCAACGCAGAATAGTTGCTCCCTCGTCATAACTATCGCAGCCTTCGTTGACATCAAAGCGAAGGTCACAAGCCTGTTCAGAGAGTGGAAGGGGTTCCAGTAATTATTCCATCAGTGCCATATACAATGAGGAATTAATGAAGGAAACGGAAATATCTTTCAGTTGGAAGTCCGTATTCGCTAGATGAGAGGCATGAAATTGAGAGGGGAGTTACAAAGTCAATATTCACTTCAAGCGGTAATGAACCGAACTGGGAAATGACACTCGTCAAGGGGTTCTCGACCAAGAAATAAAAAAAAAATAGCAAGAACGGCTTTCATTGCGAGAAATCAGGAGATTGAGTCGGCTCCGGAGTTGAAGGTGACTTCATAAGGTTCCTGAACTGGGTGGCCCCTTTTTTTTTTTTCGTCCCGAGGTCAGACCTTTACTTTACTTTAATGACTGTTTTCCTGGTCCTAGTGCCATGTGAATTTTTTTTTTTTTTTTGTGGGTCAGGTTTAAAGGCTTAGGTAATTAGAATAAATATCTTGAGTGAAAAGTTTGAAACCGAAAAGCAGGTAACAAATATAACTGAAAAATGTGTAAAACTATCATGGATATTAATGAATCGGTTAATAAATAGTTTCACTTATTCAATAACGGTATTTACATTTTTCAGTCTTAATGCCTACAGAGGCATTTTTTCTTAGCTTTCTAAAGAAAATGTGTTGATCTGTTTACTACCCTCTGAGAGAGAGAGAGAGAGAGAGAGAGAGAGAGAGAGAGAGAGAGGGCTATAGTGCTATAACTCTCTTACATATCCTCTCATTAAAGATAGTTCCACAATATTTGAATTACTTGTATCTTTACAGCTTGTTTTTGTTAACTGCTAAGCTTTAAGGCCTCTATTTTTATGTATTTTCTCTGGATTAGGCTACACTTTTCTTTATCATTTCTGAATCATTCATCTGAATTTTATCACCTTACAACATTTCAGTTCATTACCTTATGATAACCTGTATATTTCCAGATAGGGATAGCTTTGAAAGGACAAAGGAACATGTACAGTTGGGCACGGGAGTCCCTGGTACATCTTGCTCCGAATAAGTGCATTGGTGGTTGCTGGGCTAAACACATGAAGTAGCCGCTCAGTAGGGGTGTAACAGGGTGCATTGGTGGTTGCTGGGCTAAACACATGAAGTAGCCGCTCAGTAGGGGTGTAACAGGGAGCACTTCTTCGGTGTAAGGTGTACCAGAGACTCCTGCGTCCGGCTGTACATACAAATATACATTTTAGTGATAGAAGAGCACTTCGATTAATCTCCCATTTTTCCTCCAAAGGCTTTCATTTATTTTTGCCATGTTCACTACTAACTGTTTCATTCCCTCACATAATCTTCTATACCAACATATAATCTGCGCTGTCTGTATGTTCCTATCATGCGAACCTATCATGCAAATTGGCAAACTGCTTATCTACTTTCAATTCCATTTCCTTAATCCTTGCGACCAATTCATTCATTTCTGCTCATGCTAGGGAACTAGATTCTTTAGATTTTAAATATATGCAGTTTATATATATATATATATATATATATATATATATATATATATATATATGTATATATATGTGTGTGTATGCATGTATATATATGTATATATATATGTGTGTCTATATATATATATATATATATATATATGTATATGTATATGTATATATATATATATATATATATATATATATATAATGTTTGTGTAAAGTATTTGTTAATGTATGTTTGCAAGCGTGTATGTGTAGATGCATATGTGCACCTAAGTCTTTGGATAGAGCTAGAGTGAAAAGCAAAAGAATATCCAGTTAATGAAGAGTGTTTTTAAATCGATTCGCTAATAGCATTTAAGTATGGCTTTTCCTGTTATGGTTATTTTTGAATTACTACGCTTAGGGGAGGCTGTGGCACGAAGCTTATTATTCTAGGAATAACTGAATTGTCTTACGTTAATGAATTCGAGCCATGCAAGACTCTTCGCTTGTTAAGCTGTCCCTCCATACATAACCAAGAAAGTAGAACATTTTGGGACCACGAAAACACAATCTCCCAAAAACACGGAATGGGAGGTTAGCCCTTAACAACAGGATAAATCTTTCTCTTAAGAAAATTATTCTCCGGAAGAACATTCTGTTTCGTAATAACGAAATCTTTCTTTTGAAAAGGAAAATCGTCTAATGAACAAATGTTTGTTTCTTATAACATTGAATCCTTTTAACGAACTATTTTTTCTTTAATGAAAGATAAATCTCTCGAAGTAAAAAAAAAAAAACCCTCATTCGAAGTTTTTTTTTTATAATAAACGCAATCTTTTCGAAATATCATCATCGCCTCCTCCTACGCATATTGACGCAAAGGGAATCGGTTATATTTTGTCAATCGTCTCTATCTTGAGCTTTTAATTCAATACTTCTCCATTCATCATCTCCTACTTCGCGCTTCATAGTCCTCAACCATGTAGGTCTGGGTCTTCCAACTCTTCTAGTGCCTTGTGGAGCCCAGCTGAACGTTTGGTGAACTAATCTCTCTTGGGGAGTGCGAAGAGCATGCCAAAACCATCTCCATCTACTCCTCACTATAATCTCATCCACATATGGCACACGAGTAATCTCTCTTATAGTTTCCTTTCTAATCCTGTCCTGCCATTCAACTCCCAATATCCTTCGGAGGGCCTTTTTCTCAATAATACTAAATCTATTGGAGATTGTTTCATTGCCATACCATTGTCATACTAAAATTTCAAAGTAGATATCTCTTCCTCATAAAAACGAAATTTAGAAATTTATCTCACATTAACTGAACAAATTATTTCCGATAATAAAATTCATTATGAAAACGAACTCTTCATGATAGTCAAGAATCTCTTACAAAAGACAAATCTTTTCCATTATAGATTTTAACTTCATCTCAACTTTAAAGAAAGACTATTTCTTTAAGTATGGAATCAGTCTTCCGCAGAAAATATTTCCTGAGAAGAGTAAAGTATTCCCCATAAAACTTTTTCTTTCAAGAACGAAATCTTCCTCGTGGAAAATTGGTTTTCAGAAGGATATGTATAAAAAAAATTATTATAAGAACATCCATGAAATGTTTAGCTTTAAGAATGAGATACTTCCTATAAGAAAATTTTCAAGAATGAAATATTCTCCAAAAGAAAAGTTATAAGAAATTCCCCATGAAAATATACAGAAGGAAATTCCCCATAAAAAAAATTCATAAGAAAGAAATTCCCTATAAGAAAAGTTTTAAGAAAGAAATTCCCCTTAAAATATATGAAAGAAATTCCCCATAAGAAAATTCATAAGAAAGAAATTCCCCATAAGAAAATTTATAAGAATTACCTATAAGATAATTCATAAGAAAGAAATTCCCCATAAGAAAATTCATAAGAAAGAAATTCCTCATAAGAAAATTCATAAGAAAGAAATTCCCTTTAAGAAAATATAAATAAAAAAAATCTTCCCAAGTTTTCTTTTTTTCTAAGGACAAACATTTCCACAAAACAACGAAGTCTATCACATGAAAAGAAATTCTGAGAAGAACGAACTCATTGAGTGAGACAAATGTTATTTGAACGGATAGTACTTCCCTGTCCCCACACAAGGAATAACTAGCCCCCCCCCCCCCCCACCACGTCACTGCCCATCCACTTCCACCCCGAACGATTAGCAGATTTTATTTCCC
Source organism: Palaemon carinicauda (assembly GCF_036898095.1). Taxonomy (NCBI): domain Eukaryota; kingdom Metazoa; phylum Arthropoda; class Malacostraca; order Decapoda; family Palaemonidae; genus Palaemon; species Palaemon carinicauda. The sequence goes on along the minus strand of NC_090750.1, from coordinate 66,176,030 downwards.
AGCATTTATAGCTACAACTCTCTTTATCCTATGTCACTGGAAATTAGGGTGGAATTTTATCTTCACTCTCCTCTCATTTTTTTGCGCCTCTCTCTCTCTCTCTCTCTCTCTCTCTCTCTCTCTCTCTCTGTCCCTCATTTTCTTTGCTCTTTATTCTCCTCTGGTCATTAGTGAAACAAAGGCTTCTCGCCGACAAAAGAAAAGCATCGTCAACGCATTTTATCTTTAATTCTTTCAAGAAAAAATTAATGAAAACCATTAGGGGGTGACGTATTTATTCATCGGTTTTTTTTATATTAGTAATGTTTTTTTACGCTCAAAATATTCTACAATTTTCTTAAGAGCGCATTTGATATTAGAAGACGCTTGGCTAGTGACATTTGCTGTAATATTACGTTTGACTGGTTTTTTTTTCTGAATTTCACACATTTCTGAGTCGTTCAAGCGTAAACGAATTTTCTCTACTTAATTAAATTCTTTTATTAGTAATTCACGCTTTTTCATAATTGTTTAGATAGAAATGAATTTTTGGAAGCCGTGCAAATTTCCGTAATCACTTTTACTGTAGATCTGGAATTAAAGCAATTTAAAGTTATATATATATATATATATATATATGTATATATTCATATATATATATATATATATATATGTATGTATGTATATATATATATATATATATATAATTATATATATTTTTATATATACACGTATTTTTTATCTTATGCAATAATTATAATTCGTCGCTAATTTAAATCTGCCAATATTGTCACCCCTCATCATTACCATCTAGAATATATTCCCTGTCTTCACCCTCAGGCGATGCTGTAATAAATCTCGACCAATTTAGCGTTTAAGCGACAATTTCTTATTATCATCTTTCACAATCTAAAGAAATTATATTACATGGAATAAAATACTGCAACTCGTAACAGCTAAGGCAAAGCATTTGACATTTCTTGTGTAATATCATTCAGCCAAGCAGTGTTGCCAACAATGGGGAGTATCCTCAAGAAGGACATTTTAGTTGGCAACACTGCTTTCAATTTGGAAGAAACGCACATAAATTGAAGGTGGCTGTGACTTCGCCTGTTCACAGTACTCCGCCGCCAATTTTGTTATGCTCCCAACCCCTGTTGATGAGAGAGAGAGAGAGAGGAAGAGAGGGAGAGAGAGAGAGAGAGACAGGAGGGACCCTTTAGATATAAATTGAAGGTAGCTGTGACTTCGCCTGTTCACAGTTGACTTCGCCTGTTCACAGTACTCCCAGTCGCCAATTTTGTTTATGCTCCCAACCCCTGTTGAAGAGAGAGAGAGAGAGAGAGAGAGAGAGAGAGAGAGAGAGAGAATTGAGAATTGAAGGTGGCTGTGACTTCGCCCTGTTCACAGTACTCCAGTCGCCAATTTTGTTATGCTCTCAACCCCTGTTGAAGAGAGAGAGAGAGAGAGAGAGAGAGAGAGAGAGAGGAGGAACCCTTTAGATTTAATACCTGGTAGACTCATTTATTTCCCGGCACGTAGCAACGAGGGAGCGGGCGATGATCAAGGAAACCGGGAGTCCCTGCAAGATATATATATTTGTTTCCCTTGTTATCAATAATCAGGCATTAGCTGATATAAGAGGGAAAGAGGACGGGGAAAAAGCTATGCCTGTCGGGGGATGGACTTGAAAGAGATGTAGAGGAAGAACAAATTGTAGCAAACTGTGGAATTCGGATGGGAAACGTTTTTGTGTCTATAATGCTTATATTTTCCCTACTTGGTCAATCATATGCTATTCTCCTCTCTCTCTCTCTCTCTCTCTCTCTCTCTCTACTTTGGACAATCATATGCTATTCTCTCTCTCTCTCTCTCTCTCTCTCTCTCCTTCTTTCTCTCTCTCTCTCTCTCCATTAATCTACTTGGTCAATCATATGCTATTCTCTCTCTCTCTCTCTCCTCTCTCTCTCTCTTCTCCTTTTACAATCATATGCTATTCTCTCTCTCTCTCTCTCTCTCTCTCTCTCTCTTTATTAATCTACTTGGTCAATCATATGCTATTCTCTCTCTCTCTCTCTCTCTCTCTCTCTCTCTCCCTCCCCATTAATCTACTTGGTCAATCATATGCTATTCTCTCTCTCTCTCTCTCTCTCTCTCTCTCTCTCTCCATTAATCTACTTGGTCAATCATATGCTATTCTCTCTCTCTCTCTCATCTCTCTCTCTCTCTCTCTCCATTAATCTACTTGGTCAATCATATGCTATTCTCTCTCTCTCTCTCTCTCTCCTCTCTCTCTCTCTATTAATCTACTTGGTCAATCATATGCTATTCTCTCTCTCTCTCACTCTCTCTCTCTCTCTCTCTCTCTCCGCACAACCATGGCCAAAATCGCGATAAAACCATTACTGGGGACATGCTAAAAACCTCAGGCCAACACCTGCCAAAGAGAATGCATTAACTACAGGACTGTCAAAATTAATCCTTCATAGGGGGAAATTAAATACTTATAAACAGTTGGCCGTTATTGTTTAGTAATAATTTTGAACATTAAAGTTAAAATTTAGACTTAGAATAGTAGGTGTGAAATGACCTATTCATAAAAAGCTACCAAGTTGTCAGTAAAATTCTTCCCAGTTTTGCCAAACGATAATATATCAAAAGTTAATTCTCAGTTTACAAAATGGTGTTTTATTTTTAACAATCTGAGAAGGGACCTTGAATGTTGGAATATGAAAATAATATGATGTTTATTTTCATTTAGAAATATTGCAGCTGAGAAATCCGTAATTAGGAAAACAATTTGAGCTCTGAAAAAATTTATCAAAAGGAAAATACCAAGAGAATTCAAGAATTCTTGTTGATAATTCAGAATGATAAGACATAACAAGAAATGCTTTGATGTTGTAAATTAAAAGCTCGTGAGTGGTAGCTTTTACTGTGATGAAAATAAGTAAGCCACGGAAAAATCCTTTTCAGGATCTCAAAAATCCTTTTCAGGATCTCTCTACGTGAAGAAAATTTCCACTGATATTTCATAAACATTTTTCAAGATTTTAATATCTTATTGATTCATTAACCGCAAAAATTAAGAAATGAAATTAAATCAACAGGATATTAACTTGATTATGATCGGGGGAAAAAGTTAAAACAAACTGGCTCGAATTCGTCCCTGAAAGGAAAGCGAATCAAAAGACAATTTCATCAAGAGGGGCACTCAGTAGAGCGCAGACCTCCATCGCAGCAGCTAATTTCTCGACCTTTTGCTCGACCTTGACCTTTGACCTTAACATGTATTAATTGGCGTGGATTTTCATACACTCAAATGTGAAACCAAGTTTGAAGTGTCTGTGACAATGATGACCAAACTCATGGCTGATTACGGGGAATTGGACATTTTGCTTGATCGTGACCTTGACTTTCCAAAATTTTATAATTTCCAGCTATTTATATAATAGTTAATCTCTGCAAGTTTCATTTCTCTACGATTTTGGTCAGGAAGCTATTCACAAACAAACGCGCGCACACAAACAAACACAAACAGGGGGTAAAACATAACCTCCTTCCACTTCGTTGGCGGAGGTAATGATAAGAACATGAGATGATTTGAGGTAGTTTTCTTATAACTATGGAAAGGCAAATCAAGGAAATTTTCTCGACTAAAGAGAGACAGTGCAATTTTAAAACCTCTTTCATTATTTAGTTGAAAGCTCAGCGTAATATCTAATGATTTATAGTGATCTAGGAATGCAGTTGCCCAATTGCAAACTAATAACCATCATTGACGTTTGGTTAGGCAGCTAAATTATTGCATGAATTATATAGTAAGGAAAAAAGTTTGGTGTGAAAATGAGGATATGTAGTCGGGGGAAAACTCTATTATGTTGAAGGAAATATTGCATTGTGCTTTTATTTAGTCACCAGATACGCTAAGAATACACTGTTTTCATTTAGAGGCAGAGAGGTTTCAGAGATTAACAAGCAAATGTTTCCGCGATACGGACTTGACAGTTTGTAATATAGTACATCCTGTACTAATTCGAAACCAGTGGTCTTTTATTTGGTCCCAGCAATTAAAATTAAAATGAAGTTTCACAATTTTACACGCACGCAAAAATAAAAGAATAATAAATCCCCAATGTTACTCATGACATGCCTTTCCAATTTACAATTTATCAATCATTCCAAAAATATATTTTTCTATGAAAACAACTCATCCATGAAATGGTCCGTCATTTACATGTAGCTTACAAAGCACGGCATTACTGAACCTACACGGGAGTTCTACTTAATATAGTTTCTATTTTAGACTTTCAAATTACAATAGTTCCTTTTGTAACTGTGACTTCTAAGCGTCATATAATATCATAATTTGAGACATCTGTTACTATATGGCCATGAGTCATGGTATGACAATGAAGCAATTTCCAATAGATTTAATAGATTTGATAACAAAGCCCTTAAAAGGAAATTGGGAGTTAAATGGCAGGACAGGATTAGAAATGAAACTCTAAGAGATTACTCGAATGCCATATGTGGATGAGATCATGATGAGGGGTAGATGGAGATGGTTTTGGGCATGCTCTTCGCACTCCCCAAGAGAGATTAGTTCACCAAACGTTTAGCTGGGCTCCATTAAGGCACTAGAGGAGTTGGAAGTCCCAGACCTACACAGCTAAGGACTATGAAGCGTGAAGTAGGAGATGATGAATGGCGAAGTATTGATTCAAAAGCTCAAGATAGAGACGACTGGCGAAATCTAACCGAGGTCCTTTGCGTCAATAGGCGTAGAAGGAGAAGTTGGTGATGATGATCTGTTATCTACCTCCTGTTCGAAAATTTTGTAGCTCTAATTGAGAAGTTTTGGAGAAGTTTACAACTGTGTTCCTTGTTTGTTAGACGTCACTATCCCGAGCTTACTAATTTTGCGATTCCTCTTTGAAAGTTCCGGTTCAGCATCTTAAACTTGAGCATACAAATCTTCCTTACAATCATATTTATTGTCTTATTAACGATACCAATAGATTCTTGATAGGATTTCATAGATCAGCAATCATGAAAAACAGTGAAGATTTATGTCGAAATTTTGATCGTAAATTCCAAATTAGTTTACAGACGATATTCTGTCTACCCCATCGTTGCAAGGGATTATGGGAGTGTGTAAATCGGTACTTGTATCATCAATCTTGATGCTCGCATTTTTGATGAATTGATTTAAGAAATGTCACACTTTAGTTCCGTCCAATCGGCATTTTCATATATATATATATATATATATATATATATACATATATATATATATATATATATAGTTTATATATAGCATATATATATGTATATACTATATATATATATGTATGTATGTATATATGTACTGTATATAGATGCATATATGTGTTTATGTGTATGTATATGTATGTAGGTATATATATATATACATATATTATCTATATATATATAGATAGATAGATAGATAGATAGATATAGATAGATAGATTATCACCTAGTAAATTATCGATGAGAAATATATATCTTGAAGCTGCACACATCAGCTTAGTCTTGAATGAAAAATGCATATTGGGATGAGTAAAAACTAGACCACTTATATAGATAGTATTTACTAGTTATAATTTCATTCAGTTTTGTTAGAACCAAAATTTCATATAGGATTATTTTCACTCCAAAAGTAGACTATAATTACAGTAAAAATAAGAAAACTTAATCTTTTAAAAGAGTGAATTCATGTACTTTTTTTTTTTTTTTTTTTTTTTTTTTTTTTTTTTAACTTTGACTTTGCGGTCGGGGTATCGGCTAAAACTTTAGCTTAGCGGGCTGCCCCTCTATCCTCCCGAAATATATAAGTGGCGCCCAACTATTCGTGAGAGTAATTGTCGAAATTTATCTTGTACGCCGCCCTCTGGTCTTGAAAATTATTTCCTAAATTGCTAAACTTATAATTACTTCTCACACGATTGCAAGAACCAACCGAGTCTCTGTATCTCTCTTTCACGAGAGAGAGAGAGAGAGGAGAGAGAGAGAGGAGAGAGAGGAGAGAGAGTGTGTGTGTATGAAAACAAGAGAGAGAGAGAGAGTGTGTGTGTGTGTGTAAGAAAACAAGAGAGAGAGAGAGAGAGAGAGAGAGAGGAGAGAGAGAGAGAGAGTGTGTAAGAAAACAAGAGAGAGAGAGAGAGAGTGTGTGTGTGTGTGTAAGAAAACAAGAGAGAGAGAGAGAGAGGAGGAGAGAGAGAGAGAGGAGGAGCAGTAGCAAATCACCCATGCGAGTCAAGAATGGGAAAGACTGATGGACATTCCGAAAGAAAGGGGAAGGGAAGGGAAATCTTAGAAGCCTGAATTAGTGGAAGAATCACACTCGGGTGGCCACGAGAGTGTGAATACATAAATAAGGTGAACTGTGAAAAGTTGTAACTTCAAGGGTGTTGAAGTAAATCAAAGGGGATACCGATTATGCACATAACAAGTAAGATATTTTGAATATATATATATGTTTGTGTGTGTGTAGGTATATATATATATATATATATATTTATATATATATAAATAAATTATATATATATGTATATATATATATTATATATAGATATGTATACATATATTTCTTTTCTTTCACGCTGATGTTGGTGAAGAGTAATCATACCCTGGTAAAAGAGGGGGGGGGGGGTCTCTGGAGATGTACACTCGAAAACCACACACTGCCACAAATTACCAAAACCCGCGGGTTCTAATTAGGAAAACGGGGAAGGTGTGAAGGGTTGAATTAGTTTGTGTATGTGTCTGCGTATGTGTGAATGTCTATCTAAATATTTAGACGTCATTTTTGACGGTATTATTATTATTATTGTTGTTGTTGAAAATAATGGCTGCCTCAGTTGCGTTGATCTTATATTCCCGTCTTCTCGATGGCTCTAATTATCTTCTTTTCAGGACTACTGCATACAGCCATTAACTGAGCAAAAAGATCCAATGTAGTACTGTCTGGCCAGTCAAAAGACCCCATAACTCTCCAGTGGTGGTATCTCAACGGTTGGCTGGTGCCCTGGCCAATCTACTACCTACTGCTCATCGTCTCCTACGCAAAGGGCCTCGATAGATTTCGCTAGTCGTCTCTGTCTTGAGATTTTTATTCAATATTTCTTCATTCATCATCTTCGATTTCACGCTTCATGGTCCTCAGATATGTAGGCCTGTGTCTTCTAACTCTTTAGTGCCTTGTGGAGCCCAGTTAAATGTTTGGTGAACAAATCTCTCTTGGGGAGTGCAAAGAGCATGCCCAAACCGTCTCCATCTACCCCTCACCATGATCTCATTCACATATAGCACTCGAGTAATCTCTCTTATAGTTCATTTCTAATCATGTCCTGCCATTTAACTCCCAGTATTCATCTGAGAGTTTTGTTCTCAAATATACTAAATATGTTAGAGAGTGTTTCATGGTCATACCATGATTTATGTCCATACAATAACACGAGTACACCAGTCAGCCTATATATGTGCTGTATATGTATATATATATATATATATATGTGTGTGTGTGTGTGTATGTATATATTATATATGTGTGTGTGTGTATATATATATACATATATATATATAATATATATATATATACATATATTTATATATATAAATGTATATATACATACATATATATGTATATATATACGATATATATATATATATATATAGTATATTATATATATATATTATATATATATATATATATATATACTCACACACACACACACGCGCGCGCGCGCACACACACACACACACACACACCACACACACACCATAATGTGGTGAAAAAGTTTGTGTATCGCCATGATCAGCAAAGCTGTACTGGTCAGGGCTACCTACAATAGATAGGTTGGTTTGCTGTAAGCGACCAGACAAAAGTCTCCCACCATAGCCGATCCGCAGTAATGAAAACTGGACAAACCCCAGTCATGAATGAGGCTTTGGTATATAGTGGACTACAAGTGGCTGTATCTGTTGTTGTTATACATACATATATCTGTTATTGTTGTTGTTATACATACAGTATTCACAAACATATAGATACACACATTTTATATGTGTATATATATATATATATATATATATGTGTGTGTGTGTGTGTGTGTTAGATAGATATATTGTATTGCTAAAAAATTAAATTGAATGGCCGTTAGTAGATTTGATAATCAAATGAAATTCTCATTGTTATCGAATAAAGCTTTGAAAGTAAACACTATAGGTTGCAAAAGTGTTCGTTCAATCCCAAGGTGAGTGACCTTTCATGCAAAATGAAAGAAAAATGCTATGAAATATTTTCCAAATAATGAAAATTAGATTACAATGAAAATTAATGGGCGTTTTGACTTGAAAATAAAAAAAAAATGAAAAAGGTATTTTGAAAATGAATGAATGAAAAGGGCTTTTACTAGGTTGACAAAAGGCACGAGTAGTTTTTTTTATATGAGAAGCATTTTAGCATTGTATTATTTAGGAGATAATCTGTATTTGCTTTTAAACTCACCCTTGATACTAGGTATTTTATTCATTTATGAAACAGCGGTCTTCTTTCAATAAACAATTGTTTACCCCTTTCTTTTCTTATGAAGGAAGTGTTCGGTATATTCAATGGAACAAGTAATGGTCCCCTCTCTCTCTCTCTCTCTTCTCTCTCACTCTCTCTCTCCTCTCTCTTATATATATATTTATATATATATGAATATAAATATATGTGTGTATATATGTATTTATATATATGAATATAAATATATGTGTATATATATATATATATATATACTATATATGTATATATATGATAATTTATCACATTTAATCGTGATTTTCATCTATTCATATAAGCCATAAAAAACTCTAAATATCGAATTCGCCCTTCCTCGGGATCAGAGACCCAAGGAGAATGAACTTTATGATAATAGCTTCTGGTCGGCCAAGGATTCGAACCTGACCAAAACGAAACTGAGGTAACAGTGACTCTAACTACTCTTTGTGGTCGAGTGGTATGAGTAACTGTAATCTCAGTTTGTACTTGGTCCGGGTTCGAATCCTTGGCCGACCAGAAGCTGTTATCCTAAAGTTAATTCTTGGGTCTCTGATCCTGAGGCAGAACGAATTCGATATTAAAGAGGTATTTATGGCTATACATACATATATATATATATATATATATATATTTATATATATATATATATATATATATATTTATGTATATGTGTATACATACATACATACATATATATATATATATATATTATATATATATATATATATATATATATAAAGTATATTATAATGTTTGCATTGATGTTTATTAACATACTCATAATTGTTTGTTGCCGAGATATAGTAAAGTTGTAACAATTTCCGGCTAAGAAAACACTGCAGAATAATGCAACTATGAAAGATAAAACTTGGGAATTCAAGTCAAGCGAAGCAGAAGATATGCCATGGCAAGTTTTGTAAAGTTGCAACCTATGCAGTGTTAAACGATTTCTTTTATTTGCAAAGGACGTGAAATGCTTCTGAGATGAAGCGAAATTTATCGAACGTAAATTTTTTTAGGGGTTTTGGAGGTTTCCTGTTCCTAGAATATTTTATTTTTCCTTGTTTCCTTTCCTTACTGGGCTATTTTCCCTGCTGGGGCCCCCGAGCTTATAGCACCCTGCTTATCCAACTAGGATTGTAGCTTAATAATAATAATAATAATAATAATATGTCTTGTTACCTGTTGCGCGAACCAAAAATCATACATTATGTAAAACTCAACTGATTTTATGTAATTTCATACATCATGATCTCCATTGAAGACTAATGAGGTTAAGGCTATACTTAGTATTTTATAGAAGCTGTAAGAAATTATAGCAAAAATATATCTTCGCATCGTAAACATATTCAAAATATTTGAGACGAGGAAATCTGCTGAGCTTTCAAACCTTCAAAAAATATTATCCATTACTCATAGCGGTGAGAATATTTACGTTTTGGAAATATCCGATTGAAAAGATACAAAAAACTATTATCTAAACCAAGGAGTTTTATATGCGGTGCCGAAGATAAATGATGTGTATATAGATATATATAAAAATGATAATAGAAATAACACTAAGAGACAGAAAAAATGCCACGTGGATACAAGAGAAAACTAAAGTAGTGGATATTCTAAAAAACATGTAAGAAAAAGAAAGGGACATTGGCAGGAAATATAATGGGAATAAGAGACAATAGATGAACAAAAAGAATAACAGAATGGGTCCCCAGACATTGCAAACGAAGCAGGAAAGGGAAGAAAAGATGATGGATTGACGAACTAAAAAAATTTGCGGGTAAAGACAGACATAGAAAGATCGTAAATAGAGAGGAGTGGAATGTCATGGATGAGGCCTTTGTACATCAGAGGACTTGAGACGGCTAATGATATTGATGATCATCATCAGGATATACATACATACATGCATACACACACACACACACACACACATATATATATATATATATATATAATACATATTGAATTCTACCTAGGGAATGTATATCCACTGGAAATTAATTTTTGCCCAGCCAGAAGCTGTTATCATAAATGAATTTCCAGTGGATACTCATTCCCATGGTAGAATTCGATATTAAATGCCATTGTGGTTGATATTAACATTGATTAAAATCATGGGTGTCAGTGGTATATATATATATATATATACATACACATGTATAAACATATATACACACATATGCACATGTATATACACACACACATATATATATATATATATATGTGTGTGTGTGTGTGTGTGTGTGTTTGTATATATATAGATACATATACATATATATATATGTATGTATGTATCTATGTATGTGTGTGTATACAGTGTATATGAACCTGATTTTATTCCTACAGAAGAGCTACCAGTAATAGGATCAAAACAATTCTTGAACATTGTTGAATATCTGAATAATGAACAATGGAAGCTGTTGACCATCTTCTTCGTCTTTATTAGTGAGGAAATAGAGGAAAATAATTAGTATACGAATCCTTACAAAGTCATATCAAAGAAGCATAGCGGTTTATTGCAGCGTTTGTAGCCTCTTTGTAGCCTCTTTGTATCTTGCACGGCTTGCACGAGCACCTAGATCCTGTATTGGCACAAAGCCGTTTGATATTACAGAGCTCTTATGTTTCCTTGAAACCATATCCATAAGATATGCAGTAAAGCAGTTTTAATCGTTTTTATAACTAGATCCTTTATTGGCACAAAGCCGTTTGATATTACAAAGCTCTTATATTTCCTTGATACAATATCCATAAGATATGCAGTAAAGCAGTTTTAATCGTTTTAATAAACCGGAAGAACAACAATAATGATAATATTAATAGTAAGGACACTCCAAAATCAAACCATTGTTCTCTAGTCTTGGGTAGTGCTATAGCCTCTGTACCATGGCCTTCTACTGTCTTGGGTTAGAGTTCTCTTGCTTGAGGGTACACTCAGGCACACTGTTGTATCTAGTTTCTCTTTCTCTTGTTTTGTTGAAGTTTTTATTGTTTATATAGGAAATATTTATTTAAATGTTGTTACTATTCTTAAAATATTTTATTTTTCCTTGTTTCCTTTCCTCACTGAGCTATTTTCCCTGTTGGGGCCCCTGGGCTTATAGCATCCTGCTTTTCCAACTAGGGTTGTAGCTTAGCATTTAATAATAATAATAATAACAACCGTAGAAACTAATGCTAAATGGAAAATGAATTGATTAAATCTAATGAAGATAGTAGAATGAATATACTATGGTACTCTGTTAAAAATTTGCCGTAAAAACGGTAGAAATCCTGGAATTAATATTGCCATACATTTATAGTTAAAAAAACGGATCTATTGACGTAATTTTCAATCTTTACATCCCGAGAAACCACCATCCTTTCTCTCTCTCTCTCTCTCTCTCTCTCTCTCTCTCTCTCTCTCTCTCCGAACTAATTCATTGGCTGCCAAAACTGTTTAAGCAAGAGTAAATTAATATTGCCATACATTTATAGTTAAAAAAAACCGATATATTGACGTAAAGGGGTGATATTAAAGTAGTGTAACAATTACGGTCGCCTGTAATTTACTGAAATACGGCTGACATAGTATATTTTTACGGAGAATTTCCGATTAATATTACGGTTTTTTTTACATTGTAGTTTAAATCTTAATGTTTCGGAAAATGACATCTCCAAGTAATAAGCATATAATTTTCATCAATATTTTAAAGGAAAATCGCAATAAAGGTAAAACAAGAATGGAGGTAAGGGGCTTTAATACCTTATATATAGTTTTAGTTATCCCTCGCCAAATGCTAAATTGAGACTTCAATACAACGTACCACAGGATATTCCGAATAATGGTACGTGGGCAATGCACTTTGAATGGGGGCAAGTTAATGAGCGTTGCAAGATCTGCCTATCAGCATAGTCTTCAGTGGCAGTCGAGTTGAGCCTTTTGAGCCAATGACTGCAAACAATACGCTGTTGTGGATTTGAGCTGGCGACTGCTCCCTGAGATGCTTGTTGTATCTATTGAATTCTGCTGTATTCTTCCTCGCCTTATTTGTGATCATGTTTTTTACTTAATCTTAAATGACCATATGTATGGTTTTTTTAATTATTCGTTTATTTGATATTTATTTTTAAGACAAATTATTTTATGTACTGGCATGGATTTATTGCTTGTATTCAACAGCAGAACCCTTGCAATTGCTTATATGGTTTAATTTGATAAATTGCATGCTACAACTAGACAAAAGAACTCTCTCTCTCTCTCTCTCTCTCTCTCTCTCTCTCTCTCTCTGTGCTTGTTGGATCTATTGAATTCTGCTGTATTCTTCCTCGCCTTATTTGTGATAATTTTTTTTTACTTAATCTTTAATGACCATGTGTATGATTTTTCTCAATTATTCGTTTATTTATTATTTTGTTTTAAAGACAAGTTATCTTATGTACTGGCATGGCTTTATTGCTTGTATTCAACAGCAGAACCCTTGTAATTGCATATATGGTTTAATTTGATAAATTGCATGCTACAACTAAACAAAGGAACACACACACTCTCTCTCTCTCTCTCTCTCTCTCTCTCTCTCTCTCTCTCTCTGCTTGTTGGATCTATTGAATTCTGCTGTATTCTTCCTCGCCGTATTTGTGATAAAGTTTTTTTCTTAATCTTTAATGTACATGTGTATGGTTTTTCACAATTATTCGTTTATTTATTATTTTGTTTTGAGACAAATTATCTTATGTACTGGCATGGATTTATTGCTTGTATTTAACAGCAGAACCCTTGCAATTGCTTATATTGTTTGATTTGATGAATTGCATGCTATGCATGCTACAACTAGACAAAGGAACTCTCTCTCTCTCTCTCTCTCTCTCTCTCTCTCTCTCTCTGACGTTTTTTTCTAGACCAGGGTGCCGGTCGAAAGACCAACATAGCCCTATCCCGTAAATCAGGGTCCTAAGGGCCTGTTGCGGAGATAGGCCTAGCCTTTCTGCACTCCATCGGCTACAGTAAGCGAACCTCAAAAGAATTTACCAAAATCAAGCTTCCTTTCTCTTTGTTGATAGTATATATCATACTAAACATCTTCAGTTATTAAATGCAGTTCTTTTCTATGTGATGATTTGCCATCTAGTGATTTATGATTTTATTTAGTGTCTGCCTTCATTCTCGTTTCTCTGCCTTCTTACATAGAAGCTCTTCAAGAATGCGGTTATGTATGGAAGAACAAGAAGCCCTTCTAAGGGATATAGAAAGGTCGTTTTAGGTCCCTCTGATGAGCTCCAACAGATGGCATTGGTGTGGGCAAAAATGAAGTCTCCCAGAACAGACGACATATCCAAGAATTCTTTTATTTTTTTCCCCCTTTCTTGACTGAAAGAAGGTCTCTTCCCTAATCCTCTTTCCCCCCCCATACCTTCTGCCACTCAGCCCCTCACACCCTGTCACCATTTTTTCCCACCATTTGTCCTTCCCTGCCTATATATGCCGCCTTTCCATCCTTCTCCCGGAGATCCTATATTATTCTGATGGATGGTTGCTTACTTACGGATTCCGAAGTGCTCAGTCCAACATCCCCTCTCCCTCCTGAAGTCCCTACCTTTCCCCTCCCCCTCCTGAGGAGTCTTACGTTTAATCTCTTCCTTTTGTGTTCGACCACAGTTCCACCTTTTTTACCCGGCACTGATTTTTCGCTTCCGTAAGCAACAACTATTCTAAAATCATATTTGACCGCCTCTGCTTCTCCTCGTTGCCAGTTCATTGTTATGGCATTAGGATGGACGAAGGGATAAAAGAAAAATATATGTATATATATATATATACATACACACACACACACACACACACACATATATATATATATATATATATAATGATTCAGGTGCACTGAAACTCAAGTTATCCCTCTTAAGTATACACACACACACACACACACACAAGAATGCCTTGCTTGAATTATAACAGAAAAAGTGAAATAACCCCGCGGTCTTGCAACCTTATTTTCAAC
>NC_090750.1:66148998-66151498 GCF_036898095.1 Palaemon carinicauda | reverse complement strand
ATATTTCTACTTCAAAGCCCCCACTGAACAAGAACGGGGAGAAACAGATTTACAGAGGACCGCCTCCCCTCGGCGCCACTTAAGCACAGCATTAAAGACGATTTCTCCCCATTTTTAATCTCGTCGAGGATCATCAAAGGCGATGTCTGCATGTTTACATTAGATTGGGATGGCCATGTAGCCTGTAAGAGGAGGAAAATTAAACAGCTAAGAAATATGGGTTGTGAAACCCACGCCAATTTTCATGCAAGAAGGTGAGGGATAAGTTCGTATGAGATTAAATGAGTTTCAGGGGGACCTGATGCACGGAACTGTGGCTAACCAGAATCGTTATACAGTATATATGTAATTAAAAAAAGGTTCTAAATACCTAAACTGTTCCAAATTGGTCTTTAAAACTAGTGTGTGTTAAGTATTACACAAAATGAATTTAAACACAAAATTATTTCATACGTAAAAGTAATTTATATACAAAATTAACTCAAACGCAAAATGAATTTATAGATAAAAGTAATTTATACACATAATTATTTTATACACAAAAACAATTTATATGGCAGTGAATCCTGGAGATTTCCGTTTGTTGAATGTATTTACTTCTATTACAGCTTATATAATCTTTAGGAACCTACTAAAATCTACGGATTGAGTTATGAAACAAATGCGACCAAATCTATTAGGTTCTTTCGAGAATGGCCCTGATGTTACCATTTGGAATATCTTTTTTGAGGAATAGTTTGTCTTGTTTGCGAGTCATTCAGTAATTTTCGTCGTATTATATATAGTTTTAGGGAGGCTTTTGAGACTTTTGTGTATGTTAGACGGATATTTCATGGAACGCGTTATCTTCCTTTACTAAGTTATTTCTGGGAACTAATGTTGCGGGTTTGTCGGTTTTTCTGACCTGATCACACACACACACACACACACACACACACATATATATATATATATATATATATATATATATATATATATATATATATATATGTATGTATGTATATATACTTACATACGCACGCACACACACATATATATATATATATATATATGTATGTATGTATATATAAATATATATAAATATGTATATATATATATATATATATATATATATATATATATATATATATATATATATACAGGTGAGTGTGGGTATATAAATGTGGATGTGTTATATATATGTATACACATATACTGTATATATATATGTGTGTATATATATATATATATATATATATATATACATATAAATTAGGTATATATATATATATATATATATATATATATATATATATTTATATATGTATGTGTGTGTGTCGCTAAGCTGGAAGATGGATCAGATAAACGAAATTTTGGACTATCAATTTCATATTGTCATAGCTCTTCAATTGGCCCTGAAGAAGTATGACAGTACTTCCAGCTTAGTGATATATATATATATATATATATATATATATATATATATATATATATACGTATATGTATATATATATGTATATATATGTATGTATGCATGTATGTATATATATGTTATGTGTGTACTATATGTATGTATGCTTGGGTATGTACTGTATGTATATATATATATATATATATATATATATATATATATATATATATATATATATATATATATATATGTATGTATATGTATGTATGTAAGTATATAGTTATGTGTGTTGAAACCTTTTAGTAAAATTTCTACTATTTAATAATAATATTATAATGAGAATGAAGATATATTTAGCATATCTATGCGGTTGTGCTCTTTTGGATATACAGATTAATATTTAGTGTGGTTTCCAAATCATTAATGATGCGACCATTAAAATAATTATTGGTATCATAACCGATAATATTATCTGTTGGAATTAGTTTTTATTAGTATCGTATCACCTTATTTTCCTGTTCTTTGTCTTCGTATTATAATTTTTTGGTGGAACAAATTTCGGGAAATTTTGTTATTTGCACAAACATGTAGACTGTTAAAAATCCCAGTAATTTTAATCGGAAATTCTCCGTAAAGATATACTGTTAGCTGTATTTCAGAAAAATACAGGCGACCGTAATTTTACCCTATTTTATTATATTTTACGGTTGGTGACCGTAATATCACTCCTTCACGTCAATATATCCGTTTTTAAAACGTTAAATGCCTGGCAACATTTATTCAAGGATTTTTACCTTTTTTCTTCGGCAAATTTTTACCAGTGTACGTAAACATCGTAATAAGAATTTTTTTCCCTTATAGTCGATGACCTTTGACCTAAGTGAGGCTGGGAGGAAGGCATGGAGCCCAGAATCCTACCCTTTATTTTATTTTGTATGCGAGTTTTATATATTGTATTTTTTTATTGGTTCCGTTTTATATGCAATAAATGTTTATTTTTTTAGTTCGAATGAAAATTCATTCATCAGGGCACAAATGGAATAGAAAAATTAAATACAACATGAAAGGTATACGGGAAAAATATCTTGATTTTTATAGTGGGATTTCGTG
>NC_090750.1:66141175-66148498 GCF_036898095.1 Palaemon carinicauda | reverse complement strand
AATACGCATTTCAACAAAAGAATACGAACAAAAATAGTACAGTATTATATTAGGTTTGTACTATGAACGCAATCAATTCTGACTTATGTCTTTCAACAGGAAACCTTTTTATTATATATTTCTGTGATACTGCCCTACCAAAAACGTTTTGTTTGAATGAATAAAACTTAAATCTTTATGGCTGTATTTCATCGTATGTGTTTACAATGTCCATACGGAATAAAGCTGCCTCCATAAAAACGAAAAGTTATAGCTCCCCACATTTTTTTTTACCATACAAAATAACAATAGTATCGAAAATCATATCTCTCTTTCAAGTATTTCAGTGCGAAAATTGAATTAATGTTTATACATGGTCCAGCTTTCATCATCCCTTGCCTACGCTATATCTGTTGCTGAAAGGTCATAGTCCAAAGAGCTTATGTTTTTGTTATTTGGAGAGCCTTAGCCTATTTACATTAGGACTAACACCTATAATAGGGATTTGAGTGACTGGTAAATTTTCCATTTTTTTTTTTTTTTTGTATGAATGCATTTGTATAAAAACGATACAAATTTAGACATTTCTTTAGTCGATGTCTATACTGTAAACAGGTTAGAATTAAAACTTGTTTACACAAAAGCATTAGAATTTCTTCTTATTTTCCACAAACTACTGAAAATGCCTTGGAAATAACATTCTTCTTATCTTTAGAAAGATAGAAACATATTAAGGGGATTTAAATTAATGTTTATTTATATAATTATAAAGGTTTCTTTAACATGTAACGCTGTAATGTTTCATGTAATGTTAGTAATTCGGCACAATTTTATATTCAGGACTGGTAAATTTTCCATTATTTTTTTTTTTCAGTTTATTTTTTTTTATGAACGCATTTGTATAAAAAAGATACAAATTTAGACATTTCTCTCGTCGATGTCTATACTGTAAACAGGTTAGGATTCAAACTTGTTTATCACGTAAGTTGAATGCATTAGAATTTCCTCTTATTTTTCACAAACTACTGAAAATGCCTTGGAAATAACATTTTACTTATTTTTAGAAAGATAGAAACATATTAAGGGGATTTAAATTAATCTGTATTTATATAATTCTAAAGGTTTCTTTAACATGTAACGCTATAATGTTTCATGTAATGTAATTAATTCGGCACAATTTTATATTCAGGACTGGTAAATTTTCCATTATTTTTTTTTTCAGTTTATTTTTTTTTTTTTTTATGAACGCCTTTGTATAAAAAAAGGTTCATATTGAGACATTTCTCTCGTCGATGTCTATACTGTAAACAGGTTAGGATTCAAACTTGTTTATCACGAAAGCATTAGAATTTCTTCTTATTTTTTTTCAGTTTATTCTTTTTTTTTATGAACGCATTTGTATAAAAAAAAGATACAAATTTAGACATTTCTTTAGTCGATGTCTATACTGTAAACAGGTTAGAATTAAAACTTGTTTATCACGATTAGTTGAAAGCTTTAGAATTTTCCTCTTATTTTTCACAAACTACTGAAAATGCCTTGGAAATAACATTTTACTTATTTTTAGAAATATAGAAATATATTAAGGGGATTTAAATTAATGTGTATTTATATAATTCTAAAGGTTTCTTTAACATGTACCGCTATAATGTTTCATGTAATGTAAGTAATTCGGCACAATTTTATATTCAGGACTGGTAAATTTTCCATTATTTTTTTTTCAGCTTATTTTTTTTTTTTTTTTAATGAACGCATTCGTATAAAAAAGGTTCATATTGAGACATATCTCTCGTCGATGTCTTTACTGTAAACAGGTTAGGATTCAAACTTGTTTATCACGATAAGTTGAGAGCATTAGAATTTCCTCTTATTTTTCACAAACTACTGAAAATGCCTTGGAAATAACATTCTACTTATTTTTAGAAAGATAGAAACATATTAAGGGGATTTAAATTAATCTGTATTTATATAATTCTAAAGGTTTCTTTAACATGTACCGCTATAATGTTTCATGTAATGTAATTAATTCAGCACAATTTTAGATTCAGACTTATCCTTTGATTTTCTTTAGACTTGTTTATGTAGGTTTTGCGTATTTTTCAGCATTTGAAACAAACTTTTGGAGCAAGAATTGTTGGATCGAAGACATAAAAGGCGGAATATAATGAATGGATTATCAGAAGCTTTTCACTCTTAGTGATTTATAGCCCAAGTTTATTTCATTCATTCATTCGTGAAATTTGAAAATGGTGAGTTACAACATAATGGGAATATCTCTCGCGGATACGGACAAAATATTCGAATTCATACAATGTGGTTATTAATTTTTTAGTCAAAAAAGAACATTTAACTGCACGTCCAATTTCCCTCAGATACCTTGAAAAGTGTCATTCATATCTTGATTATTGAAAGTCGTACCAAAACCGTGGTAGGATTACAATTGATAAATCCGAAAAGGTTTGAAAATTTTTAGTTGAATTTGTCGTGTTGCCTGAAAAACTAGAAAAGAAGTTGGTGCCCTGATATTTTTTTTCCTTTGTATTTAACAATCTCTTAATAAGTAGATATTCATTAGCAATTGTCACTGGACAGGGACTCTTTTAAGATAATGACCCATGTTGAGCTTATTTATTTTGAAGTGACAAATCTTGTAAGTTAGGTTGAAGAAGAAAATAGTTATTGTTGAGGGCTTTAAAAGAAACATGATAATGGTAGCGCAGCAAGAAACGTTACTGAAAGCAGTCAACATAAAATCTAAACCATTGCAGTCTTTCTTATCTTATCCTAACCCCAAACTTCTCTCTAAGTAAAATCTAACAGAATCACAGTAGGTTTTGTGTGGATAATTGTGACAATAGTTTCATAAAATTACTGCTACTGACACGGAACACAATGCTAATTTTTAACTAAATAAAAAGGTACAAGATTAGAAATGAAACTATAAGAGAGATTACTAGAGTGCCTTATGTGTGAAGAGATATTGGTGAGTGGCAGATTGAGATGGTTCGGGCATGCTCTTCGCACTCCCCATGAGAGTACACTAAACTTTCAACTGGGCTCCACAAGGCACTAGAAGAGTTGGAAGACGCAGGCCTACATGGCTGAAAGTTATGAAGCGTGAAATAGTAGATGATGAATGTCGAAGTATTTATTTAAAAGATCAATATAGAGATAATATAGAGGCGTCGGATTAGATGATGATGACGATGGGAATGCTGTAAAGACTTCGATTATAAAGATCAGGTTATAAATATTTCATAATTCCTTAAAGTCCTCCTACAGAAAGAATTGCATTCTGAGTATTTATGAAACCAAAGCTCTTTAAAGTATTCGTTGAGAGGAAAGATCATAAAAAATCCTCGAACTTCTTATGGTTTCCCCATCATCCCTGGGGGATTTATCCCCTGATAACTCAATTGTGAAGATTAGGGTGGGTCATAAAAATGCCCTCAGTGGTCAATTCAATTTTTAACGTATATTAATTAGCATTAATGGTACAAATTTGGGGGGCTGTCTCTCTCTCTCTCTCTCTCTCTCTCTCTCTCTCTCTCTCTCTCTCTCTCTCTCTCTCTCTCTCTCTCTCTGTCTTGGTGTGCTAATTGCTTGTCAAACGTGTACAACATCTGAACAGCAGGGCCTCGACAAGATATTTTTCAGTTCACCGGGTTAAAACTATTCTCTCTCCCCCCCCTCTCTCTCTCTCTCTCTCTCTCTCTCTCTCTCCTCTCCCTCTCTCTCTCTCTCTCCCTCCCTCTCTCTCTCTCTCCCTCTCTCTCTCTCAGAGAAAGGGAAGGGGAAGGATTCTGTAACATTTATTTAATCTTTCATTGGGTTTAAATTTATAAGTTCTCCTTAGCTACATAATGTTTATGAAATATCATCGAGCCTTTAGTTTCTGAAATACTTAAGATTTTCAATTTTCAACTGTACGTAAGGTCTAACTGTCTTGTTCTGGCTTCTACTGTATGTGTTTTGTTGTATTTCCCTTTTAAAATTTCATCATTCATGCAGCTGCTGTGAAAGATGATTTTTTGGTGCGGCATTGTCAAATGATTTTATATATTTGCATAATTTCATACATTCAAAACACACACACATACACACACACACACACACACACACACACACACACACACACACACACATATATATATATATATATATATATATATATATATATATATAATGTCACTGAGATGCACAAGCCAGTGTATTATTGGTGCCGATTCCAAGCGTCAGAAAGGGCATCCGGCAACAAAATTTATCTAAATAAAACATGCGGATCACAAATAAAGTTACCATACCGGATCTGTGGCAGCACCTGGTTAACAACGACCGCCTCTGGTACTGTTGACCACCAGGTATCAGTGGAAATTAGGCTATTGTTGATTCAAGGAGGGGTAGAAGTGGATGTGGAAAATTGGTGAGGAAACCGGGCAAAGAGAGGAAGGGCAAGGAAGTCGAGGTTAGATTTACAACTTGAATGTGGGAATCCTGACTGGTAAGGGGAGAGAGCTTGACGATGTGGAAAGGAGGATAAACTGTAGGTATAGGAGACAAAATGGAAAGCGAGTAATGCAAGGAATATGAAGAGGGGGTTTCCAGATTTTCTCTCATGGGTCTGATGGCAGGAGGAATGTTATTGGCCTCATCATAAAGGAAAAATATACTAAAAGAAAGAGGTTCTGGGGAGAGCTGGATGAACTGATCGATGGTATCCCATGAGAAGAAAGAGTAATGATCGAGGAAGACTTTTTTGGGTATGTAGGTGGAGAAAATTCTGGTGATGAAGAAGTAATGGGGATGGATGTATGAACTTGCAGAAAGAAATGATGAAGGACGAATAGTAGAAAATTTAGCAAAAGAATTGGTACTGCTGTTTTGAATACTTACATTAAAAAGAAATTTGAACACAGGGTAACGAACAAGAGTGGAGGAAGGTCCTCAGACAGATTGTTAAGTGTAAGAAGGGTAACCTAAAAGTTGTTAGGGTGTGTAAAGTGGTAGCTGGAGCTTGTGTGGCAAAACAGCATCTAATGCTGATATGTGTGATTGCCATATCTGTAATGAAAAGGAAGTCTGTAAGAGAAGAATTATGGACCAGATGGTGGAAGATGAAAAATTAAGAATGCAAAACCAAGCTCAGAAAGGGAGTAATACAAGTAGTGCGAACTCTGAGTGACTGAAAATCTGCCTCATGACATGGAAATGACAGCAAGAATAATCAGAGAAAATGAAAGTAGGGTGGTTGGTCTTTCATCAGATATTTCAGAAAATTCCACTTGGTGGTGGAATGAAGAGGTCGAGGAATGTATAAAGAAAAAAAGGATTGGAGAGCAGAAAGGGTGTAAGCAAAGAGATATTAAGTATAAGCACGAATTTAAGGGGAAATAGCAAGAAGTTGAAGAGAGCAGAACGAAAAGCAAGGGCTATAGTATATGATGAGTTATATGGAAGGCTTTATACAAAAGAGAGATAAAAATACTTGTACCGGTTGGCCAAGCAGAGAGATAAAGCAGGGAAAGATACACAACATGTAAAGGTTAAGAAAGATGAAAAGGGCAACGTTTTAACTGATGATAGGAGGGTAGTAAATAGATAGAAAGAATACTTTAGAGAGCTCATCAATGTGGTGAATGCAAGAGAGGAGAGATTGGTTGTAGCTGTGCAAATATATAGGGAAGTACGTGTCATAAGTTACATGATGGTAAAGAAAATTATATGTAATTTCAGGCGATTTGATTTCCAAATTTTATTTAACCTAGCCATTGTCTGATTTGCTTTTTTCAATCTTTCATTAAACTCCAATTCTAAAAATCCTCTATTAGAGATCATACTTCGTAAATATTGAAATGATTCTATCTCATTAATCCTTTCTCCTTCCAATGATATTGCATCTTCCATTTCATATTCTGTTCTCATCATTTCTGTCTTTTTTTCCATTTATGTTGAGGCTAACCTCTTTTGATATTCCATGCATTTTGGTAAGTGATCATTGTAAATCCTGTGGTGTTCTACTAATAAGGAAAACGTCACCAGCATACTGTAGGTCACTAATTTCCTATTTCCAATCCAGTCCAATCATTTCCCACTAAATCCAACTGTCCGATGCATTACAAAATCCACGAGGAGAATAAACAACATAGGTGACAAAACATTCCCTTGAAGTACTCCGCTGTTCACTGGAAATTCATTTGACTCCACTAACATAAACTTTGCACTTGCTATGCTCATGAACGGACTTAATCAAATCAACATATTTAAGAGGAATCCCATAGTAACGCAGGACTCCCATCAAAATTGGTAGTTTGTTACTTGGCATTCAATTAATGATAAATTTTGCACATTTTTACGTGTTTTTTTGTAGCCAAGCTCTTGTCTTTGTGTGATTTCGCCTGGGGCTCTGATCCCGAGGTCGTTAAGAGAATCCAGACATTAATATATCAAAAATATATATGGCTTATTTGAATATGAAAAACACGTAAAAATATGCAAAATTTATCATTAATTGAATGCCAAGTAACAAACTACCAATTAGCTACGATGGTGAAGATGGGTTGATTTCAATTCCAAGTACAAAATACCTGAATTCGACAGGTATAAGTACAGTAGAATTGTCATTGACTTTTATCTTTCTTCGTGGCCAAGTGGGTTAGTCACTGTCTATATAAGCTTGCCAACCAGGGTTCGATTCCCGGCCGGAGCCAAGCTCTTGTCTTTGTGTGATTTCGCCTGGGGCTCTGATCCCGAGGTCGTTAAGAGAATCCAGACATTAATATATCAAAAATATATATGGCTTATTTGAATATGAAAAACACGTAAAAATGTGCAAAATTTATCATATATATATATATATATATATATATATATATATATATATATATATATATATATATATATATGATATTTGTATATGTAACTTGAAAGTTACCTACTTGCCAATATACATGTGTTAACGATAAATGAAAGGCCTACAAACGCAGAAATATGATGTTACTTGTTTATTTATTGGTTTGGATTTTCAATGAAAACAGTATTAGGGTAAAACAGGTAATAATATTGGAGGAAAAATTATAATCTTAATGGACGTAAGGTCCCATGATGTCCAAATGTATCGAATTCATCGCCGTAACAGTGCAGGAAATTTACTTCCATTGGCAAAATGTATAAAGCACGTCTACAAAGACTTCATTAAAGATAGAAATATAATTTACTAGCAAACAAACATGATGGAACCGCAAGATATTAAAAATTTCAAACTGCTCTGAATGAATAACAAATCAGAGGATGAAAGAAGGGAGGGTTGGTATAGATAATTTAGGACAGCAAAAATGAAAGGCTATT
>NC_090750.1:66136175-66138675 GCF_036898095.1 Palaemon carinicauda | reverse complement strand
CAACAAAGCTTAATAAGACCAACCCGTCTTTGGTCAGGTTGAACTTGGAACTTATTTTTAATGGAAGAACCCTATACAGAGAGAGAGAGGAGAGAGAGAGAGAGAGAGAGAGAGAGAGAGAGAGAGAGAGAGAGAGAGAGAGAGAGAGAGAAGGTGGAAGTGGATATTATCTTGAGGGATCGCTACTATTCGGAGATAGCTAAAGCTGGAAAAGCCACTAAAGAATGTTGCCTCTGATAATGGTGAAGTTGTTGCTGAACCCTCTGGAGATAAGAGGAAAACGTCAATTTACAGCATCCGTATATTGTTGAAGCTCCAGCGGAGGATTTGTGTTCAGTTTAGAGTCCGTAATGATTATGAGAAGTAACGAGCGCTCATATACGACTTCATAATAATGATGGTGTATGGAATATAGGGTGTCTCAAAAAATGTACTCACTCTTAGAATTATGAGAAAACCTTTATTTATGGACATAGAGCGAAATGAAATAGCATCGAACAATAATGGTCATCAATTTGAACATTCGCAAACATGATTCTTCAAACACATTTGTCTCATGTATTCGATGCTATTTCATTTCGCTCTATGTCCATAAATAAGGGTGTCTCAAAAAAATGTACTCACTCTTAGAATTATGAGAAAACCTTTATTTATGGACATAGAGCGAAATGAAATAGCATCGAACAATAATGGTCATCAATTTGAACATTCGCAAACATGATTCTTCTAACACATTTGTCTCATGTATTCGATGCTATTTCATTTCGCTCTATGTCCATAAATAAAGGTTTTCTCATAATTCTTAGAGTGAGTACATTTTTTTGAGACACCATGTATTTAATGAGATAAAGTGTGCCATGACAGTATGGACGCGGGTGCCCTTTTGAAATCTCGTTAATAATATTAGGTAACAAGTATTAATGGGGGAATAATTTCTCTTGATTATAGCGACGCCATTCATTTATAAATGCAATTGGAAAATAGATTACGCGTAAATTATCCCCGAAGCTCAAATCAGCTGTAAATAGGATATCATGAAACTGTGTACTGTACACGACTTTTTGAATTACATATTACATGTTATTGTGAGCAATAACGGTCTCACAATTAGTGTTTATAACAGTAATACTTAACCTCTTGTTACAATGATATCGGTTGCGTTTCGTTAGAAATAAAGCTTGTCCAAAAAGAGGAAAAATCTACGAATAGTGAATATGGTAATTACTAAAATATGAATGAATGGCATCATACTTCAATTGTAGTAAGTTTTTTTTTTTTTTTTTTTTTTTTTTTTTTTTTTTTTTTTTTTTTTTTTTTTTTTTTTTTAAAGGCAAATCTAATAATTTGACTCTCCATGCGTGTTAACCTCAATTTGAAATAATATTTTGGTGAACATTTTATAAGCATGAAGCTTTTATTTTTTTTTATTTTTTCACAAACACTTATTTTGTCCCGTCATATCATTGTTTTCCAGTATTTCTTACATCCTTTGTTTAAAAAAGTTCAATTCACCTTTTTACAATATTTTGCAATTTTAATCGCGCTATTCCACTTGGCTATAAAAGATATAAAAAAATGTTACAGCTTTCATTTTCTTGTTTAAAAGATTTAAAACATTATCATTGTGTTTCTTCAATTATTTTTACCTCTGGTTAACTGTAGATTTTGATTATGTGTGTTTGGTTCTTTGTAAACCATTAAAATTAATGAAATTACATATATAATGTAATATTACTTAGGGCTATTGCCTTATGTTATGGAAATATCAGGTTCCGAGGAAAATTTAATAGACTTCTCACAGGCTTCATAGGCAGGTTTTTTTGCTATTGCTTCCCACAAGATGACAGAAATGCAACAACGAAATTGCCTGGTAAACTGTCCAGCTGTTATAGTTTTCTTGCATAGGCGTAAATATTCTGCAACTCAATTTTCCACGTATGCTCCTAAGCGTTTTGTCTAATACGTGCAAAATTCAACAGTTTATGCAATACCTGTATCCATTATATTCAACTTTGTTAATCCTAAGAACTGGGAGGCAACTGACTTCATGAAATAGTTACCTGAATACAATTGTAAAAAAGAAAAAAAAAAATAGTCATCGAAGACATTTGAATTTATGTTTGGTGCTCTCATCCTAATTTGCAATCTGTTAATTAGTTTGGTTTCAAAGCTAACCACTCAAATAGTACCTTTAGATACATATATCTGTAAAAATAACTGCCTTATCATTATCTGCCTCTACTGTATTCGTATAATTCATTCATATAAGAAATGCTCTCTGACAGTACACTACCTGGAACTCATCTTAAACCAGTAAAAGAATAGATAAATCTTCATAAATTGGTTGTTCAGTACGCAGTCTTACTTTGTCACCTAGGTATCAACATGGACAACTAGGCATTCTCTTGAACATTTTGAATGCTTAAAGGAATTTGGTAGATGGAAACGAAGGTCGTTCCCCGATGGCTACAATGTCAAATGAACTGATAAGCAACAAGAC
>NC_090750.1:66121175-66131175 GCF_036898095.1 Palaemon carinicauda | reverse complement strand
ATACACAAAACGAGAGAGAGAGAGAGAGAGAGAGAGAGAGAGAGAGAGAGAGATGTATGTATGCTTATTGAATACACAGCAAGAGAGAGAGAGAGAGAGAGAGAGAGAGAATGTATGCCTTTTGAATACACAAAACGAGAGAGAGAGAGAGAGAGAGAGAGAGAGAGAGATATGTATGCCTTTTGAATACACAAAACGAGAGAGAGAGAGAGAGAGAGAGAGAGAGAGAGAGGTATGCCTCTATATACACAAAACGAGAGAGAGAGAGAGAGAGGAGAGAGAGAGAGAGAGAGATAGATTTATGCCTTTTGAATACAGAAAACGAGAGAGAGAGAGAGAGAGAGAGAGATGTATGCCTTTTGAATACACAAAACGAGAGAGAGAGAGAGAGAGAGAGAGAGAGAGAGAGAGAATGTATGCCTTTTGAATACAAAAAACGAGAGAGAGAGAGAGAGAGAGAGAGAGAGAGAGATGTATGCCTATTGAATACGCAAAACGAGAGAGAGAGAGAGAGAGAGAGAGAGAGAGAATGCTAGCATTCCTTTTTGGACGAAAATATATGCAAATTGTAAACTAGATCATAAATGTGAGCTCTCCTTTTGATCAGTATGCATCATCATGTCATTTTATTTATACTTTCAGTTATATAACGTACATTCGTACGTAAATATTAAAAAAAAAATAATTCTTTTAACATAAAAGCACAATATTCAACAAAAATATAGTTGACCAGTAGAGTTTGAAAAGAAGAAAACCATTTCGGATCCGATGGCGTTATTCTATTAAAAAATCCATTGTTTTTCTGTTTCCGTAGGTTAGTGGAGGAATTGGAGAGCCGGTCAGAGGGGCGCGCCTTCAATTGGGTAAGTTTTGTGGCAAGGGACTCCCGAGGGGAAGCTGCCCTTTGTGACATTGGACCGCCGTTGTGACATCGAACTTGAGGACGAGAACTGGTGGTAGGGAGGAAAACTGCTTCATTTAATGCTATTACTAAGTTAAGGGCTGTGGATGCCGGTGTTTACGTGCATGCATGTCGGTTTCTGCGTTAGTGTGTGTGTATACATACACTTAAGTGTATATATATTAATATTATTATTACTTGCTATATATATATATATATATATGTGTGTGTGTGTGTGTGTGTAGACAGATATATATATATATATATATGTATATATATATATATATATATCTGTATATATGTATGTGTGTATATATATATATATATATATTATATATATGTATGTATGTATATATGAAACGTTTGTATGTATGTATACATGTTTTTATATATGTAGATATAATGTATATATATATGTATATATATGTGTATATATATACAGCATATATATATATATATATATATATATTTAATGTGTATATGTATGTGTGTGTATATGTATCTTAATTATAACCTTATAATTCTTGTAACAAAATCATTAACGACAAGTTCCAATAAAAAAAAAAACCGTTTTCTGTATTCCCACGTCATTCTATCAATCAAGGCTCATGCCTCATAGTAACACACCAAGCGAATATATGTGGCTTACACGATAGGGGGGATAGTAATGATGATGATGATGATGATGATGATAGCGGTGATACCGGTCCGAAATCAACACGCCGAGGATATAATCTAGAAAATAACGTCTAGTAATTAGGGAGAAAGATTTCCACGCGTCCCCTTTCCTTACCCGAGGTCTTTTCATGTTCGGGATTTTCCCACCTCTCTCTGAGGGGTATCGTGAAAGGTCTAATGAGCTTAGGGAAGCTACCTATGGTCACGTAAGGTCTAGGGGAAGAAATTTGAAGGGGGCCTTTTGGTTAGATGAAATTGAACGAAAGGGAATAAAAAAAAAAAGGGGGGAGGGGGTTTAAACAAGAAGAGATTAGAAGGAAGGGATGGGTATAAAAGGGTTTAGAGCGAATAGAGAGAGAGAGAAAGAGAGGGATGAATGCAAAGTGTAACAGACGAGTCTGATTAAAAGGAAAGAATGAAACATAACACGAGAAACTAATTTTGTGCCGGCCGAGGGTGGAAGGAGAGGAATTTCATTTTATTGCGAATGCTGGGGGAAATTCCCTAAATGGCGAGAAAGTAGTAGCATGCCAGGAAACATGGCAAAGGGTTGGAGAGATACGTGCATTATTTTACACACACAAATATGTATACTTCCGGTTATGGACTGCTAACTATTATTATTATTATTATTGTTATTATTATTATTATTATTATTATTATTGTCCAAATTTATATTATTATTATTATTATTATTATTATTATTATTATTATAGTCCAAATTATTATCATTATTATTATTAGTAGTAGTAGTAGTAGTAGTAGTATTAGTATTATCATTATTATTATTAGTAGTAGTATTATTATTATTATTATTATTATTATTATTATTATTATCATCTAAGTTTTAACTATAATTGGAAATATTGAATATTACAAACGCAAGAGGTAGGGCATGAAAAATAGGCCTGTAAAATATATACATATATATCAATCAGTGTTAAATAGATAAGAAAATAATAAATTATTAAGCGAAATCTATGTCAACCTGCTCAACAGAGAAAATATTTTAAAATAATTACAGCTTCATTCAAATGTGTAAAAATGTTCCATATAAATTAAATTAATTTTACATTTATATGATTTGTTCTGCTTTTCGTTATATAAAATGCAAAAGAAATGAATTATTGAAGGAATAAGTTTTCATTTATTCAGTGGATTTGTCGGGATCTTTGGGATTTGTTGCCCCACACACCAGACACCGAAGGTCTTATTCAAGTTTGAATAACGTTAGGAAATAGGAGTTTTTTTTCGGCAAGGGGTTGCGACTTCACTCTTGTGACTTTTCATGAAACTTAGCTTTGGGAAACTGACAGTAGGTCACAAAGAGGCCTGAAGAGGCTACTGGGTACTTATTATTCTTTCTTCCTAGAGGAAGTTTATGTCGTAAACAGCCAATCTTTTATGCTAGTGTACGCAACACGTCAAAAATGTCGGCTACATATTTAGATAAATGTGCACACACGCACAAGCGCGCTCATACCCAAATTCAACCCTTCCCACCCCCTACTCCTTTACCAACTACAACCCGCTGGTTCGGCAGTTTGTGGCAGATTGTAGTTTCCGAGTGCACCTCTCGGGGTACCCCCTCTCACCAGGGTATGACTACTCCCTCCTGCCACTCAGTGTCACAGGAGAGAAATATATTCATATATATATAGCCAGACACTTGCTCTTTATTATGTAAGAGAGGATGCTTTTAGTTTACGTTCGTTCTTGCTTCCTTTTCCCATCTTCCTGCCCAAACTATTTAAACTTTTACTTCATATTGCAACTGCGAAGCTTTCACCCAGTTCTACCTGTTTAAAGGTTAAAGGTGTGTGGTTTCAGTTCCAGTTCCATCAGAATAGATGATCACCAGAACGTCAGCGAGGCAAGCCCAACCCCCCACTGTGGTGCCCTACCACAGCAGTAGCCTCCCCAGTAAACAGCTTAAACTCACGGCCCTGGGCGGGGATGGATCTCTTGCCACGCGAATGCGAGGCAAACACGTTATTACTGTACTAGCCATTTACTGAATGATCTCCCAAACCTCAAGCCCTAGTCGCATTTCCCAAATTCATATATGCAAAATCAAATCCAACTAGCCAATGGAACATAAAGGGACAGTCACTCGCTACCAGTTCGAGCTATATGTGATATCTTGCTCATCGTTGGCGTCGTTAGAAGCCTCATAAGTCGTTAACAACTACAATTCGTGAATTGAATTGAATTGAATTGAACAATTGAATGCGTATGAAAAATAATTAATCTCGTCACTAGCCAATGAGACTTAAAGGGACAGTCACTCACTACCAGTTCGACCCATATGTGATAATATCTTGCTCATCGTTGGCGTCGTTAGAAGCCTCATAAGTCGTTAACAACTACAACTCGTGAATTGAATTGAATTGAATTGAACAATTGAATGCGTATGAAAAATGTTCGAGCTATATGTGATGTCTTGCTCATCGTTGGCTAGAAGCTTCATAAGTCGTTAACAACTACAACTCGTGAATTGAATTGAATTGAATTGAATAATTGAATGCGTATGGAAAATGTTCGAGCTATATGTGATGTCTTGCTCATCGTTGGCGTCGTTAGAAGCCTCATTAGCCGTTAACAACTACAACTCGTGAATTGAATTGAATTGAATAATTGAATGCGTATGAAAAATAATTAATCTCGTCAAGAGTGTCTTCAGAGGGATCGTTCTCATTAATATTCTGAAAGAAAGAAGAAAAAGAAGTGGGAGGACTCTTAAGTCATCTGTTGGGAGACACCGAAGGAGTTCTCACTGAAGAGAACAAAAGGAGGCTAAATTCATTAACGGAGTTGTAATCAGTACCATTGTAATCTGTGCTGGCCCTTTTTTATTTGGTCTGATTGTTCTGTTTTTTGGTACACAGGGAGAAGGAGGAGTTCTTTTTAAAAAACGAATGTTTTTATTTTTGTTGTTGTTATTATTGTTAATGGTGGTGGTATTGTTGATTATGAGTATGTTATTGATTTGGTTATTTACAACTAATTTTAGATATGTATTCTTCGCAAATAATTTTGCAGTGATCATTTATTTGCAGTATTGTTATCAGTCTTTTTGAGCTTCAAGGATGTTTTGTAAATAAGGGTGAGTGAAGTGTGTGTATATATATATATATATATATATGTGTGTGTGTGTGTGTGTGTGTATGTATGTATGTATATGTAAAAGAGAGAGAGAGAGAGAGAGAGAGAGAGAGAGAGAGAGAGAGAGAGATTTGGTGATATATAGGAGGAGGCATTCTCATGGGAAGCGGGAAAGTAAGTTAATGTAGAGGGAAAAAGGCGACAAAAAACCCCGAGTGTCCCCTTCAGCGGAACAAATTCAATCATATGTTGTATGTGGTCTTCGTTACGCTTCTATTCACATTTACTACAGTGATCCGGGAACTCAGAATGAAATTGCAACGAAACAGGAGGGTGAGGTAACACAAGAATGCTGAAAATGGAACACTTCATGAATGAGCGCCAATGTATTCATGACCACGAGCGTGCCTGGACCATAAAATCTAAGGGACAGTTTATCTTATCACCTATGTCAATGTCTTAGATAATCAGTTCCTAAATGGAAGGATTAATAAGTTTGCACACACACATACAGATGTTTGCTCTGAAGGATGAAAATGAAAATATTATAAACAAAGGGGATGGAGTGATTAAAATTGCAGAGGATTTCTATACAATAGTGATGATATAAGAAATAACTTATATAAATAAATAAATAATGAAACACCTGAGAAATAACTTATATAAATAAATAAATAATGAAACACCTGAGAAATAACTTATATAAATAAATAAATAATGAAACACCTGAGAAATAACTTATATAAATAATGAAACACCTGAGAAATAACTTATATAAATAATGAAACCCTGAGAAATAACTTATATAAATAATGAAACACCTGAGCCGGTACCAAAAGGTAACATTAGGAGAAGTGAATAAAGCATTAAAGGCAAGATAAGAGGCAAATCAGTAGGCGAAGATGGCATGGCAACTGATTTAATAATAAATTAAGGAGATTGTGTACTAGTAAATCTGGCTGAACTTTACACTAAATGTGCAAGGAGGCTCTTTACTTGCAGCTTGGAAAAAAAAATTATCATTATACTAATTCATAAAAAGGGAGACATAAAAAGCTTGAAAAATTACCGGCTAATAAGTTTACTCTTAGTGATATATAAAATATTTACAAAGTCATATTAGACCAAATGGAAAGACTGATATACTTAATCAACCAAGAGACCAGGCAGGCTTTAGAAGTGGGTATTCAACAACTGACCATATCCATGTAATTAACCAGCTGATGGAACAATCAACAGAATATGACAAACCACTACGAATGGTATTTATAGACTATGAGAAAGCTCTTGATTCAGTCAAAACTTCAGGAGTAATGAAAGCCCTTCAAAGACAAGGAATAGATGAATCCTATATTAAAACCGCTGAAGATATCAATACAGGAAGTACAACAATACTAAAACTAGAAAAAGATAACAAGAAAATCCCATTGAGAGAGGAGTTAGACAGGGCGACCTCATCTCTCCTAAATTATTCACAGCTTGTCTAGAAGAAGTTTTTATGAATTTAGATTGGAAACCTGAAGGCTTTAGTATAAATGGGGAATACCTTAACAGCTTAAAATTTACAGATAACATAGTTTTATTCAGTAGATCGTGGAAGGAACTGCAAAATATGATGAAAGACTTGAATGGAAAAAGCAGAAATGTAAGACTGAAAATGAATATGAATAAATTTCAGGTAATGTTTATTGAAAATTCAGACAACAAATGATGGTTTTTGACGAATCTCTACAGATTGTTAATGGATATACGTACTTAGGACATACAGTAAGTGTTTCCCCAGGGTATGAGACCGAAATTAAAAGAAGGATAAGCATGGGATGGAGAGCTTCTGGTAAAAGAAAATGAGGTTATGAAATGTAAAATGCTGCTTTCTTTAAAAGGAAATGTATTTAATCAGATGGTCCTACCAGTATCAGAAACTTGGAACTTACTAAGAACATAAGCTAGTTACAACTCAAAGAGCAATGGAAAGAATAATGATGGGTATAACGCTAGTAGATGATATTCTAACAATGTATAGAAGAAAAAAATGGACATGAGCAGGACATATAATGAGAAGGACAGATAATATATGGACATTAAGAACAACAGAATGGTCCCCAGAGTTCGCAAAAGAATCAGGGGGAAGGAAGAGAAGACAATGGTTTGACTGACTAAAAATTTTTTTTGACTATAGACTGCCATAGAAAGACCATAAACAGAAGTAGGAGAAGGACATGTCTGAGGCCTTTTTCCTGCAGTGGACTAGTTATGGCTGATGATGATAATATATGTATGTATGTATGCATGTGATTATGCGTGTATAAATATATAAATTATTTATATGTGTGTGTATATATGTATATGTATATATATATGATATATATATATATATATATATGTGTGTGTGTGTGTATGTATGTACGGTGTGTGTGTATATATATATATACATATATATATATATATATATGTGTGTGTGTGTGTGTTTGTGTGTGTACGGTATATATATATATATATATATGTGTGTGTGTGTATATATATAAGGAATATTAGGGGAGAGAGAGAGAGAGAGAGAGAGAGAGAGAGAGAGAGAGAGAGAGAGAGAGAGAGAGAGGACTTAACTCTCTCTCTCTCTCTGTAAGTCCTCACATGTGCCAGATGGACTAGTTATGGCTGATGATGATAATATATGTATGTATGCATGCATGTGATTATGCGTGTATCAATATATACATTATTTATATGTGTGTATATATATATGTGTGTGTATATATATATATATATGTTTGTGTGTGTGTACAGTGTAGATATATATATATATATATATATATATATACATATATATATATGTGTGTGTGTGTGTGTGTACGGTGTATATATATATATAATTATATTTGTATATATATATATATATATATATATATATATATATATATATATATATATATATTAGGAATATTGAGAGAGAGAGAGAGAGAGAGAGAGAGAGAGAGAGAGAGAGAGAGAGAGAGAGAGAGAGGACTTAACTCTCTCTCTCTCTCTCTCTCTCTCTCTCTCTCTCTCTCTCTCTCTCTCTGTAAGTCCTCACATGTGCCAGATTTCTTCCTAACGAGCCTCGGAGAATAACAGGGAAAAAATATGGACTTGAATCCCTCTATAAAGGTAAACGTTATACTTTATCGATCGCATTGCTATTTTTTGGATTTTAGTCTTCAAAATCTCTATGCAGAAGGGCTTGTAGTATGTGGTCTGAATTTATAAACAAAGTTCCTCCAAAGAAACTGGATCTCTCTCTCTCTCTCTCTCTCTCTCTCTCTCTCTCTCTCTCATTCGTAGCTCATTTTATAAAGTAAATATAGAATTGATTGAAATATTTTATAGTAAATAGTAGAAAGAGACTTTTAAAACAAGACCCTTTCCAATTGTGCGTTTCAAAGGTTGGTAATTGGTTCATTCTTCAAAGCACCTCTGATTGCATCCGGTGTATGAGAAGCAAATACACAGTAAACCTTGCCATAAATAAATAGAAACAATTCGAGTATCTTGCCTTTATTGGAAAGAGTCTTGTCATAAAAAAAAAAGAAACTATTCGAGTATCTTACCCTAAAAGGAATGAGACTTGCCATAATAATAAAAAAAAAATTCGAGTAACTTATCTACAAAGGAAAGAGGTTGGCCATAAAGAATTTGAAAAAATTCGAGTATATCACCCTAAAAGGAAAGAGGCTTGCCATAAAGGAAAAGAAACAATTCGAGTATCTTACCCTAAAAGGAAATACCATAAAGAAGAAGAAACAATTCGAGTATCTTACCTTATAAGGAAAGAGGCTTGCCATAAAGGAAAAGAAACAATTCAAGTGTCTTACCTTTTAAAGAAAGAGGCCTGCCATAAAGGAAAAGGAACAATAATTCGAGTCTTACCCTTTTGAGGAAATAGGCTTGCCATTAAGGAAAAGAAACAATTCGAGTACCTTACCATAAAAGGAAAGAGGCTTGCCATAAAGGAAAAGAAACATTCGAGTGTCTTACCTTGAACGGAAAGCAGCTTGCCATAAAGTAAAAACAAAAACGGGTGTCTTGCTCTAAAAGGAAAGAAACGTGCTATATAGGGAAAGGAATACTTCGAGTGTCAACCTAAAAGGAAAGAAGTTTATCCTTAACGAAAAGAAACAATTCGAGTATTTTACCTTAAAAGGAAAGAGACTTACCATAAAGGAAAAGAAACAATTCGAGTATCTTACTCTAAAAGGAAGGAGGCTTGCCATAAAGAAGAAAAATCGTGTGTCTTACCCTAAAAGGAAAGAAACTTACTATTAATGGAAAGCAATAATTCGAGTGTTAACCTAAAAGGAAAGAAGCATCTCTTAAGGAAAAAAAAAAAAACAATACGATTATGTTACCGTTAAAGGAATGAGACTTGCCTTAAAGGAAAAGAAAGAATTCGAGTATCTTACTGCAAAAGGAAAGAAACTTGCCTTAAAGGAAAAGAAACAATTCGAGTGTCTTACCCTAAAAGGGAACAGGCTTGCTTAAAGAGAAGTGAATAGTTCGGGGACTAGCCATAAAGGGAGAATCCTTTCTTGACCCATGTTACAGAGGGAAACATGCAATTTGAGAGCCTTGCTTCACCAAGAAATTATTCCAATATTATTGATTTCCTTAGAATAAAAGCGGGGAGTGCTTACCTAACCAGTGTTAAGATTATACTTCTGAAGAACTTGAGCTAGGAAGTAATGAGGTCGATTTCACACCTTGAAACATACTAAAAGGCTTATGTTGAAATAAGCGAAGAAATTCCGTGAGGAAGAAAGAAATATTTTCACAAACGAAGCGAATTTTTTTCAATGACTGGTGTGAAGAAACTTTGTTTTCATAAGGAATGTAGGGCTCCTGATTAAAGATTAAAAGCAAATTGGATCCTTCCCGTAAAAAAGCAAGCACAGCTCATTCATTGAGGATTAAAATTAGCTTTTGAAAATAACTTCACAATAATCAAGTTTGATAAATATTCAAAGCTCTGGTGAATTTAGGGCTACAAGGTTAGTATTGAATTAATATAAGTAGATTTTTCTTGAATACTGATAGTTTTCCTTATGAGTGCGTAATTTATAGAAATATATATATATATATATATATATATATATATATATATATATATAATATATATATATATATATATATATATATATATATATATATATATTTAAAATTTATTGAGGTTCTAGAAAGAATGCTGAATAGATACTCTCGGAATTAAAGCTTTTTGAGCATATGCTGTTCTTAGTTTCCATAAAACACTTCAATCTTATGCATTCTTTGGATGTATAAGGTGTA
>NC_090750.1:66108675-66116175 GCF_036898095.1 Palaemon carinicauda | reverse complement strand
TGCTTCTCCTGATAACTCATTTCTGGAGATTGTATAGAAGTAAGCTGATTAGCTCTCTACATAAGGTCCTGTACGACAATAAGAAATTCCAAGTTTGCAACTTATACTCTATTAATGCCGGTTTTGTTGAGACTTATTTGGATTTATATAGCTAAAGCAACACTTTGATAAAGAACAAAGGAATTAAGGTGTGGGAATCTGTCAAAGGAAGGTAAACAAGGGTGTTTGATTTGTTAAATGATATTATTAGTGGATATGTATCGATAGACGATATAGAATTGAAAGAAAAATGACAAAATGTAAGATATGATAACACTTAGAGTAGAACCATACAGTATTAATGAATATAACATTTTCTATTTAATTATCGATAGTTTGTACTTTTGATCATCATATCAGTGGAAAAAATTCTATAGGATTTGACATTCAATTATCTGAAAAGATAAATATCATCGCCAGAGGAGTATGATTAGAAGTGAGATTGAAACATTATGAAGGAAGTCCCTTGCTGATCCTTGTAAGCCAGTGTCCAACAGGTGTGTCATAGTAGCCAGAACCGGAGTGAGGATTTTTGATGTGAGAAGTAGAAAGCTTGAGGGAAAACTCCTGATAGCCCCTTCTCATATGTTGAGAATGAAATGCAGACAGCATGTGTCACCTCAGTTAAAAGATACGGTTACTGGCGAGGCTAAACGTATTGTGTAGTTTTTATTTTTATTACGCTTTTGTTATACCAATATATACAGCCTTTCTGTTTATAAAAGCAGCAGGGTGAAATCATTATACGACCTTGATAGAGTTTCTCAAGCAAAAAAAAAAATAAAAATAAATAAATAATCAATCCGCTACCAACACAACCAGAAATATAACCCCCCCCCCCCCCGCTAGGTAAAGAATAGGACAGCTTTAGTTGAAGAGAATCCTTGCAAATTAACATCATTCGTCAAAAAGACTAGGAAAACAACAACAAGAACCTTAATAAAGGTTATGATAATTAGGCAGAACTGTATATGACCGGCTCTTCAGTAAAATCTGGTTACTTTGATATGAAAACTAAAAAGAAACAATAATGGAATACATTAATATACACAATTTTCTGTGTATGTAGGATAAATAAGATAACACAATTTTTGACAAATGAAATAAGGGAGATGGTCCCTTCGAAAGCTCAATAAATTTAATTTTATTCATAAATTGTGGTTATTTTATTTAATAATAGAAGACCCTTACATAACTTTTATTGGAGATTTGTTAGGGTAAATAGAGAAGTAAGCAAATGAGATTGAATGATGCATATGATGAAAGTCTTTCGCAACCCACTGGGATAAATTTTTTTCTTCAGTGGTTTAGAACTTTAGATGACTTTTTTCATAGATGTTGAAGTTAAAGTTTTTAGTTCACTGTGTTCTAGATAATAATTTTGATGACAATAATAAAAAGCTAATGTTTTCATATTTTTGAAACTCGGTGGAATTGCATTATTAAGGCGTTTGCATCTGGTAACATTACTTCAGGTTAGACAAAAACTAATTTTTTATTCTTAGAAATTTTTATTTAGATCGAACTAATGAAGTTCAACTGTACATATAAAAACAAAATAGGATACTTAAGTGACATAGGACAACAAAGTCTATTTTTGTAATATCAATACTAACAGTAACACCAGCACTGGTACTAACAACGAGACCCATGACTACTGGAAGAGCAGTAATATAAGCGGACCGCTCCATCCTACAAAATTAAAAGGTTTCTGTCCTGGCTTATGTAATATTACGAATCAGCGCAATATAAAGTACAGAAACCCGAACATTTAGACGTGTGAATGCCAAAGCAGTGACGACCGCATCGAAATGCAGAATATCGTTTTAGGAATTTGCTACAGCCTCGAGATTTGCCATTTGGATTTGCACAAATAAGTGATTGTGTTTCCTCGATTTTTGTTCAGAGGTTTGATTATAATTTATTAGGTTTTGGTGGTGTTTCTTCGATTTTTTTTCAGAGGTTTGCTTGTAATTTATAATTTTTTGGTGGTGTTTCCTCGATTTTTTCAGAGGTTTGCTTATAATTTATTATGTTTTGAGGTGTTTCCTCGATTTTTGTTCAGAGGTTTGCTTATAATTTATTAGGTTTTGGTGGTGTTTTCTCGATTTTTTTTCAGAGGTTTGCTTATAATTCATTAGGTTTTGGTGGTGTTGCCTCGAATTTTCTCAGAGGTTTGCTTATAATTTATTAGGTTTTGGTGGTGTTTCTTCGATTTTTGGGGGAGGTTTGCTTATAATTTATTAGGTTTTGGTGGTGTTTCTTCGATTTTTTTTCAGAGGTTTGCTTATAATTTATTAGGTTTTGGTGGTGTTGCCTCGAATTTTCTCAGAGGTTTGCTTATAATTTATTAGGTTTTGGTGGTGTTTCTTCGATTTTTTTTCAGAGGTTTGCTTATAATTTATTAGGTTTTGGGGGTGTTTCTTCGATTTTTTTTCAGAGGTTTGCTTATAATTTATTAGGTTTTGGTGGTGTTGCCTCAATTTTTTCAGAGGTTTGCTTATAATTTATTAGGTTTTGGTGGTGTTTCCTCTATTTTTGTTCAGAGGTTTGCTTATAATTTATTAGGTTTTGGTGGTGTTTCCTCGATTTTTTTTCAGAGGTTTGGTTACAATTTATTAGGTTTTGGTGGTGTTTCTTCGATTTTTTTGGGAGGTTTGCTTATAATTTATTAGGATTTGGTGGTGTTTCTTCGATTCTTTTCAGA
Organism: Palaemon carinicauda; assembly: GCF_036898095.1. Lineage (NCBI taxonomy): Eukaryota > Metazoa > Arthropoda > Malacostraca > Decapoda > Palaemonidae > Palaemon > Palaemon carinicauda. Next base: position 66,113,429 of record NC_090750.1, on the reverse strand, counting down.
GGTTTGCTTATAATTTATTAGGGTTTGGTTGTATTTCTTCGTATTTTTTGGGAGGTTTGCTTATAATTTATTAGGTTTTGGTGGTGTTTCCTCGATTTTTTTTTCAGAGGTTTGCTTATAATTTATTAGGTTTTGGTGGTGTTGCCTCAATTTTTTCAGAGGTTTGCTTATAATTTATTAGGTTTTGGTGGTGTTTCCTCGATTTTTGTTCAGAGGTTTGCTTATAATTTATTAGGTTTTGGTGGTGTTTCCTCGATTTTTTTTCAGAGGTTTGGTTACAATTTATTAGGTTTTGGTGGTGTTTCCTCGATTTTTTTTTCAGAGGTTTGCTTATAATTTATTAGGTTTTGGTGGTGTTTCCTCGATTTTTTTTTTCAGAGGTTTGCTTATAATTTATTATGTTTTGGTGGTGTTTCCTTGATTTTTTTTCAGAGATTTGATTATAATTTAATGTTTTGTGGTGTTTCCTCAATTTTTTTTTTTCAGAAGTTTGCTTATAGTTTATTAGGTTTTGGTGGTGTTTCCTCGAATTTTTTTTCAGAGGTTTGCTTATAATTTATTAGGTTTTGTTGGTGTTTCCTCGAATTTTTTTTCAGAGGTTTGCTTATAATTTATTAGGTTTTGGTGGTGTCCCCCCCCCCTTTTTTTAGAGGTTTGCTTATAATTTATTAGGTTTTGGTGGTGTTTCCTCGATTTTTGTTCAGAGGTTTGCTTATAATTTATTAGGTTTTGGTAGTGCTTCCTCGATTTTTTTTAGAGGTTTGCTTATAATTTATTAGGTTTTGGTGGTGTTTCCTCGATTCTTTTCAGAGGTTTGCTTATAATTTATTATGTTTTTGTGGTGTTTCCTCGATTTTTGTTCAGAGGTTTGCTTATAATTTATTAGGTTTTGGTGGTGTTTCTTCGATTCTTTTCAGAGGTTTGCTTATAATTTATTAGGTTTTGGTGGTGTTTCTTCGATTTTTTTGGGAGGTTTGCTTATAATTTATTAGGTTTTGGCGGTGTAACATTATGCCAAATGGGAAACCTGGAAATATACGAAAATATGATGTCTGGTACTAAAATAATTAATGATAAAGAATAAAAAAGGGGAATTTAAGTCGACAAATAGTGAATGAAATGACGACGAGAAAGTAGAAGAGTAGAAGGAGACAGCCGAGGAAACGGCAAAAGCTTTCGTATATAATTAGCTCACGGGTTCCCAAGCGTATACTTAAATATTTAAGGTGTTCCATATTTTAAAAGGTACCTAAATATACATTCAACCTCGGACTCATGTATGCACAATACCTAAGAAAATAAGTGATGTTATCTTTCACATGAATTAATATTTTCAATGTAAAAGAAATGTTTTTCTTTCAAGCAGGAAAACGTTAATTTCACAAAATTCAATTTTCATCTTGGATATTGTTTGTTATTTACTCAATTTTGTTAAGCAAAGTACAGTCGTGCATTATTATTATAATTATTATTATTACTATTATTATTATTATTGTTGTTGTTGTTGTTGTTGGTTTTGTTGTTATTTTTGGTTAGGTTTTATTATTATTATTATTATCATTATTATTATTATTATTGTTATTATTATTATTATTATTAGTAGTAGTAGTAGTAGTAGTAGTAGTAGTAGTAGTAGTATTACCTAAGCTAGCTAGCACGACCGAGGCTCAGCCAGAGGCAAGGTTCAGAGAATGCAAAAACGTGTGCAACGTGGCATACCACTGAACATACTTATTCAGCAACGAGTTAAGGAAGTCGGTGATTTGGCACTAAGCCTGCATACCGCCCGAACAACAGCACTGGTGTGCTAATACCTGTAAGCGGCCAAGTCTTCTATCGCCCGCGGCTGCTATCACCAACACTAGCACCTTCACCGCCAGCGCTGATGCTATAAACAAGGAGAGGCGGGAATTCCCTTTTTGTGTCTTGGTGGTTGCCAGAATAAAGAAGGATAATAATAACTCATAGATGAGGACGGCTACTTGCTATGCTAGCGTTTAGAGCTTCAATTCATGCCCAGTAGTATTCTGGTGTTCTTAGAATTTGATTGTACAATGCCCAGTAGTCTTCTGGTGTTCTTAGAATTTGATTGTACAATGCCCAGTAGTCTTCTGGTGTTCTTAGAATTTGATTGTACAATGCCCAGTAGTCTTCTGGTGTTCTTAGAATTTGATTGTAGAATATCTAATTCATGCCCAGTAGTATTCTGGTGTCCTTAGAATTTGATTGTACAATATCTAATTCATGCCCAGTAGTATTCTGGTGTTCTTAGAATTTGATTGTACAATATCTAATTCATGCCCAGTAGTATTCTGGTGTTCTTTTAGAATTTGATTGTACAATGTCTAATTCATGCCCAGTAGTATTCTGGTGTTCTTAGAATTTGATTGTACAATATCTAATTCATGCCCAGTAGTATTCTGGTGTTCTTAGAATTTGATTGTACAATATCTAATTCATGCCCAGTAGTATTCTGGTGTTCTTAGAATTTGATTGTACAATATCTAATTCATGCCCAGTAGTATTCTGGTGTTCTTTTAGAATTTGATTGTACAATGTCTAATTCATGCCCAGTAGTATTCTGGTGTTCTTAGAATTTGATTGTACAATATCTAATTCATGCCCAGTAGTATTCTGGTGTTCTTAGAATTTGATTGTACAATATCTAATTCATGCCCAGTAGTATTCTGGTGTTCTTAGAATTTGATTGTACAATATCTAATTCATGCCCAGTAGTATTCTGGTGTTCTTTTAGAATTTGATTGTACAATGTCTAATTCATGCCCAGTAGTATTCTGGTGTTCTTAGAATTTGATTGTACAATATCTAATTCATGCCCAGTAGTATTCTGGTGTTCTTAGAATTTGATTGTACTATATCTAATTCATGCCCAGTAGTATTCTGGTGTTCTTTTAGAATTTGATTGTACAATGTCTAATTCATGCCCAGTAGTATTCTGGTGTTCTTAGAATTTGATTGTACAATGTCTAATTCATGCCCAGTAGTATTCTGGTGTTCTTAGAATTTGATTGTACAATATCTAATTCATGCCCAGTAGTATTCTGGTGTTCTTAGAATTTGATTGTACAATATCTAATTCATGCCCAGTAGTATTCTGGTGTTCTTTTAGAATTTGATTGTACAATGTCTAATTCATGCCCAGTAGTATTCTGGTGTTCTTAGAATTTGATTGTACAATATCTAATTCATGCCCAGTAGTATTCTGGTGTTCTTAGAATTTGATTGTACTATATCTAATTCATGCCCAGTAGTATTCTGGTGTTCTTAGAATTTGATTGTACAATATCTAATTCATGCCCAGTAGTATTCTGGTGTTCTTAGAATTTGATTGTACAATATCTAATTCATGCCCAGTAGTATTCTGGTGTTCTTTTAGAATTTGATTGTACAATATCTAATTCATGCCCAGTAGTATTCTGGTGTTCTTAGAATTTGATTGTACAATATCTAATTCATGCCCAGTAGTATTCTGGTGTTCTTTTAGAATTTGATTGTACAATGTCTAATTCATGCCCAGTAGTATTCTGGTGTTCTTAGAATTTGATTGTACAATATCTAATTCATGCCCAGTAGTATTCTGGTGTTCTTAGAATTTGATTGTACAATATCTAATTCATGCCCAGTAGTATTCTGGTGTTCTTAGAATTTGATTGTACAATATCTAATTCATGCCCAGTAGTATTCTGGTGTTCTTTTAGAATTTGATTGTACAATGTCTAATTCATGCCCAGTAGTATTCTGGTGTTCTTAGAATTTGATTGTACAATATCTAATTCATGCCCAGTAGTATTCTGGTGTTCTTAGAATTTGATTGTACTATATCTAATTCATGCCCAGTAGTATTCTGGTGTCCTTAGAATTTGATTGTACAATATCTAATTCATGCCCAGTAGTATTCTGGTGTTCTTAGAATTTGATTGTACTATATCTAATTCATGCCCAGTAGTATTCTGGTGTTCTTAGAATTTGATTGTACAATATCTAATTCATGCCCAGTAGTATTCTGGTGTCCTTAGAATTTGATTGTACAATATCTAATTCATGCCCAGTAGTATTCTGGTGTCCTTAGAATTTGATTGTACAATATCTAATTCATGCCCAGTAGTATTCTGGTGTTCTTAGAATTTGATTGTACAATATCTAATTTATGCCCAGTAGTATTCTGGTGTTCTTTTAGAATTTGATTGTACAATGTCTAATTCATGCCCAGTAGTATTCTGGTGTTCTTAGAATTTGATTGTACAATATCTAATTCATGCCCAGTAGTATTCTGGTGTCCTTAGTATTTGATTGTACAATATCTAATTCATGCCCAGTAGTATTCTGGTGTTCTTTTAGAATTTGATTGTACAATGTCTAATTCATGCCCAGTAGTATTCTGGTGTTCTTAGAATTTGATTGTACAATATCTAATTCATGCCCAGTAGTATTCTGGTGTTCTTAGAATTTGATTGTACAATATCTAATTCATGCCCAGTAGTATTCTGGTGTCCTTAGAATTTGATTGTACAATATCTAATTCATGCCCAGTAGTATTCTGGTGTTCTTAGAATTTGATTGTACAATATCTAATTCATGCCCAGTAGTATTCTGGTGTTCTTTTAGAATTTGATTGTACAATGTCTAATTCATGCCCAGTAGTATTCTGGTGTTCTTAGAATTTGATTGTACAATATCTAATTCATGCCCAGTAGTATTCTGGTGTTCTTAGAATTTGATTGTACTATATCTAA
>NC_090750.1:66083675-66098675 GCF_036898095.1 Palaemon carinicauda | reverse complement strand
GGGTGTGGTTTGTAAGTTATGAAAGGAACAGTGGATGGTATTACTCGCGTGTTATTATTTATTTATCCTAGTACAGTTTGTTACACAAGTGTTAAACCAATCGAGAAAGTTGATTTCAATTAGTATCCTGTAATTATAGATTTATGTTATTATGTATTCAACTCTAAAGGTTGTTATTTTTTGGGTATGTAGATGCCGATGAATGTTGAATGTCTGTGGTATATTTTTTAAGCATTGGTAATTCTGGAGATTGTTTGGTAATTACATCCGCAGGATTGCTTTTCAAAGGTTATGGTGAGGGATGAGGTGTTAATTCTTCACTTACCTAATTGCATTTTGTATCACTGTGGAACTCGACAAAGGAAATAAAATTGTCCAATATGCTTCTACTGAATAAAATTCTATGATTTGAATAACAAAATAACAAAATTTGTCTTAGATATTAATAGGTCAAAGGTTTCAGAACTAAAATTCATCCAATAAATAGATAACGAATAACACAATGATAGAGTATTTTGATAAACTAATCATATAAAGGATTAAATAGGCAAAAGTAGTCTATCCGTGCGTAACCTAGAAAAAAAAAGAAAGAAAAAAAAAAGTTCTTACGTAAGACTACTACGGTAGTTGCACATATCGAATCACAGTCCAGATTGGCGAAAACCGGTTACATTGCCCACCAATAGGCTTTAGATTACATAATGTGGTTCTGAGTACGTCTGGTTGCCCATAGAAGGGGCACATTGGTTTGAATAAGTGGATTGAAACGTAAATGAACCTCCTAGCTATACAATTTTTCTTCTATTATAATTACTCAAATTAAAACTTCAGGAGGGTATGAAAAAATTTCGTATTTTGTATAAACCACCCAAAATTCTATTTCATTAATAAAACTGCAAACCAGCTCAATGGTGTCCATTGCAGTATGCCATGTGTGGCACATGGTTAATGGAACTGAAGATTCATTGCTGGATGCAGCACAGTAAACGAAACTAAAGTTTTCTTTTTTTGAAGCATGAGGCACTCTATAGATCAGTGGTTCCCAACCTTTTTTTCTGTCATTTCCCCCCTGCACCTAGTTCAACCATCCAGATTTCCCCCTTCATGCCCCGCCCAGCCCTCATGCCCACTCGCCTGCCTCAGAAATGGGCATGACACTCCAATTCTCCCCTTGAATATCATGACTTTGAGAACTGATATGATCATATCACAATTGAATGGCTAACAACAAATTGCCCCACGTACTATGAGGACATTTTCCGCTTGTTTTAGTTAGTAGGTATTGTGATTATTTCCCCCCTGGAAGCTTCAAATGTCCCCCCAGGGGGAAATTTCCCCCAGGTTGGGAACCACTGATATAGATGGATGTCCGAAGTTCTGTGCAGGAAGTGACCTGTACAGTCACTCATATAAGTTTATGGATGTCAGGGTGTTTGAGAGAGATTTATACTCCACACCTTTCTGGACGACAGGTGTCTGGGAGCGCGAGTCCGGTCAAATATTCAACTATACAGTTGACCGTTTTCGCACTCCCAGACACCTGTCGTCCAGAATGGGGTGACATGGAAATCTCTCTTAAACACCCGGACATCCATCAACTTATATGAGTGACTGTACATAGATAGAGTCAAAGAATCTTTTCAGTGCACAGTATAATTTAGATGGAACTTAAGGTTCTATGCAGAAAATTTTCAGATCTCCGTTACAAAGTCATTGGTCATTTACATTGCATTTGTTTATTTTGGTTTTCTCTCACTTTGTCTAACTTCATTAACTGTTATTTATCAGTAAGAAGTATTTCTCTTCCTCTTGTTTTGTTAAAGTGTTTTGTAGTTTATATAGGAAATATTTGTTTTAATGTTACTGTTCTTAAAATATTTTATTTTTACTTGTTTGCTTTCCTCATTGGGCTATTTTCCCTACTAGAACCCCTTGGCTTATAGCTTCCTGCTTGTCCAACTAGGGTTGTAGCTTAGTAAGTAATAATAATAATAATAATAATAATAATAATAATAATAATAATAATAATAATAATAACTGGCCAATTACATGCACTACTCGCATTCAGTTACACCTCACATACAGCAGGATTACATACCGGATGCGCAATGTTTATTCACTTTTTTTATTCGTATCATCAACCCTGCATATGAAACAACACTAATACTACTATTGAAACCTGCATAATGATCAGTTGCTACTAATACATTATATGATGACTATATGATGAATTGTAATGGGAATTAAATTACCAGTAACAATTATAATGAAAATAATGAGAGGATCGTTGCTCCTGTTGTAAGGTATATGATAATGGTAACAACGAAGATGATTATAATGTTTCTAATTGAAATGCGTACCATTAATTGGATACCATAAATTCGTTAATTACTATCTGTAATTGAGCTAGGAGAGAGAGAGAGAGAGAGAGAGAGAGAGAGAGAGAGAGAGAGAGAGAGAGAGAGAGAGAGAGAGAGAGAGAGATTTTATATAAAAGAGAAACGATGTACTGAGAAAGAGGGTATCTGAGAGGCAAAACCATATACTGAAATATTTATAGGTTTATGGATAAGAACAGGGAGATGGAGAATTGTTGACATTTGGAAAATTATAGATGGATGAATATACAGAGGCAGTGAGAAGGCCAAAATAAAAGACGACAGGTGTAATAACTTGAGAAAAGGAGAAAACTAGATGAACACCCAGTAGAGAATATGCCTTCGCCACGCCAAGCATTCTTATTTTGCTCTTAACTCCACTGTGTACTTTTACTTCGGTGCATTTTATTCAGAATTTAATGGGTTTGTCTTTGGCTCATACCTCAAATGTCCACCAAGTTTCGTTGAAATGGACTTGTAGCTTTTGCGTAATTTTCACAAATGAAAAGTAAACTAACAATATTTGCCATTTACTTAACATTGCGATTATATTCAAAGTACTGCTGCGAGCTTGTGCTTTGATGTACTTTATCCAAAATGTTACAGATTCATTCTTGGGTCATATCCAACACGAATACCAAGTTTGGTCAAAATTGGTACTGTAGTTTTTGTGTAGAGTTGCTCACAAACAAACAAACTAACAAACAGGCTGTGGTGAGTACATGTCCTTCGCAAAATCTTCGATTTTGGCGAAGGCAATAAAGAGGTCTGAACAAGAGAACTGAAATGACCTGAGAGAAAGAGAAGAAAAAAGATAACCGAGGATGAGAGAACGAGACGAACTGGGGCAGTGGTACGGAAGTGTCAAATTACTGAGGTTAACCATGTCTATTGCCACCAGCAGTCTCCCGCCGCCTTTAAAAACCATCTAGCAGATTTACACCGCAGTGTCATGACGTCAACGGCCCGTAATATCCTCCGGAGGATATTGTTGCTGTCTTGGAATGTCTTCTCCTTAGACCTGTCCTCATTTGACCTACAGTATAATTACGAATCAGAGATGAGTAGCAGAAAAAATTCTTTTGAATATACATAGACGTGCACACACATGTGTGTGTATGTGTATATATATATATATATATATATATATATATATATATATATATATATATATATATATATATATGGGGAAATGAGGATATTTACGAGGCCTTTGCATTACAGGGGACTAAAAACGGCTGAATTTTTTGTTGTATGTATATATATATATATATATATATATATATATATATATATATATATATATATATATATATTTATAAATATATATATATGTATATATATACACACACATATATATATGTATATATATATATATATATATATATATATATATATATATACATATATATATCAATTTTCAGTCCTACATTTTTGCTTTCACTACTTTAACATTTTGTCATCTTTTGCAATTGCTAATATGATTAATTAAATAGAACTATGTCTTCTGTAAATTCTAAATTGTGAAAGTATTCCTCATTAATGATAATTCCTACATTATCCCCATCTAAACTCTTAAAAATCTGCTTCTAGGAATGCTATGAAAATTGTAGGAGAAATACTAACTCTTTTCTCAATAGGAATTTTCTCACTATCTTTATGTAATTTTGGGATGGTTGTACTTGCCCTATTTATATCATCGAGTGTCCTAACATAAGATTCATCTCTTCATTGTCTTTGAAGGGCTTTCATTACTGTTGAAGTTTTGACAGAATCAAAGCCTTCTCACAGTATGTCATTCATAGTGGTTTGTCTTAGTCCGTTGATTTTTCCATTTGTTGGTTAATTACATGGTAAGTAGTAGGTTGGCCAGGGCACCAGCCACCCGTTGAGATACTACCTAGTTATTAGGTCGTTTGACCGGTCAGACAGTACTACACTGGATCCTTGCGGTTCATTTTCCATTTGCCTACGCATGCACCCAAAAGTTTGACCTATTCTTTTTATATTCTCCTCTGTCCTCATACACTTAACAACACTGAGATTGCCAAACAATTCTTCCTCACTCAAGGGGTTACCTACTGCAATGTAATTGTTCAGTAGCTTCTTTCCTCTTTGTAAGGGCAGAAGCGACTCCAAAATAAAGCCATTGTTCTCTGGTGCCATATTCTCTGTACCATGGTTTCTTACTGTCTTGAGGTAGAGTTCTCTTGCTTGAGGGTACACTCGGGCACAGTATTCTATCTTATTTCTCTTCCTCTTTTTTTTTAAAGTTTTTTATAGTTTATATATGAAATATTTATTTCAATGCTGTTACTTTTCTTAAAATATTTTATTTTAATTGTTAATTACTTTTCTTGTACTTTATTTCCTTTCCTCACTGGGCTATTTTCCCTGTTGGAGCCTTCGGGCTTATAGCATTTTGCTTTTTCAGCTAGGGTGGTAGCTTAGCAAGTAATAATAATAATAATAGTATGGTCAATTGTTGAATAATCACTCCTAAAGCCTGCCTGCTCTCTTGTTTTATATAAGTATACCCTATATGATCTTTGTAATATTTTATATATGTTTTTTCAGGTCTTTTGTATCTCCCTCTAGGTATGTTCTTCAAAGCTTTAGGTATAGAACATTCTTGTTCACATTTTGTGTAAAGTTCAGTGAATATATAACTATGAAATCTCCTTCACACCATCACACACGCATATATATATATATATATATATATATATATATATATATATAAAAGTATACATATATATATATATATATATATATATGTATATATATATATATATATATATATAGTTTTAATCCTTATTTCCTTACCATAGACTTGAAATTGAAATCTTATCGTAACTATTTCCTGACCATTTTTATCACATTCATTTGAATACAACTATTGTTGCATAACGCGTCGGAGCAGGAAATATTACTCTCATTTTTCAAGGTTTGCCCTGGACAAAAACAGTTGAAGACGTAAGCAGGCTCATAAATTGAAAGTACGGCTAAAACCCGAAATCCGAGATACATACTATGCGTGAGCGAATTCTTTAAAGAGTTGTTGTAATGCTTTCATGAAAATTATAGTTTTTTTTTTTTTTCAAGTAAATTTTATGGGATCTTTACTTGTCCTGCTAAAATGATCTTTGAATTATGTGAAAAGTTTTTCAAGGACTAATTTTGCTTTGATTTGTGTTATGTAAATCGTGCAGTCACGTGTTTTAGATAAATGTGATTTTATAAATTTGAGAATGTAAGGTTTCTTGATTTATTATTATCATTTCAGTCGAATAGATTCAGCGATGGGATAAACGTTTTTTTTTGTTTTTTCTATATTTTCAATCATTCTTTTTGAAATTTATCAAGGTATATTTTTTTTTATTAATATGATTCATTATGTGTAGTCTCCCATGTCATTGCAAGTGCGTGCAAGTACACTAATGTTGCAGTACAGATTACTCCATTATTGTTGAACAGTCCTACAGACAGCTACCAGGACGAGGAGTTGGTGTTGTAGTAAGACCAACTTAGCAAATATCAAGCAGAATTGCCATGTAACCGATCGTTCTTATCTCCTTGCAGTATTTGCACAGAGTAGAGGAGTATGTCATATGTTTTTCCACATATTAGCTTTAATTAGGGTAGCAGTATTGTAGTAAATCATTTTTAAAAAATTAACATGAAATAGCATTATAGCTTACTAGTTTTTCCATAGCGTTTGTGTAGTCAGTCAAGTTTAAATCTCCTTCGACATTCGTCAGTGAGACCAACGCAGGGAAAGTAATGGTCAATGATTGTTGTCGGATTGAGGAGTTAGATTATGCATCACTGCCTTGGTCATTAATTCCTTATGTTGCTCTGATATGGCAAAACCAGGACCTTTTCAGACTGGAATGTTTAATTGCCATTGTAATAATAGTCCAAAAAACGTCTGATCAACTACAGCTTTAAAAGGCCAACCTTATAGTAGAAAAAGGCCGAAAATGTAGCATTTAAGGCTAACCAATTTCATAAAGGCCAAATTTGGGTATCTAGGACAAAAAAGGCCAAATTTTGAGTTTTTGGCCCGAAAAAGGCCAACCTGGCAACCCTGACTCTTTTGATAATGATGAATTATTATAGCACAGACCTCCGTAGCCGCACCCTCTCTCTCTCTCTCTCTCTCTCTCTCTCTCTCTCTCTCTCTCTCTCTCTCTCTCTCTCTCTCTCTCTCTCTCTCTCTCTCTCTCTGAGTCACATGAATGCTTTAGATAGAATAACTATATTCTAGATCAGGAGATGACACCTGGGGAACAGACATACCAATGTATTCTTGTATTTAACATGGCCATACCTTTCATCGACAGAATATATTACTGTTCTCTAATGGAATTACTGAATAATGGTGAATCATTAAATGGTAATCCTTAGTTAATATACTTTGGGACTCGTTGATCACGGAGCATCACTTTGCTCTTGTATTTTTATGTTCATGAATAGTGGCATTGCAAAAATAAACCGCATGGAATAAAATATACAGGCGAGAACTTTTACACACATACACACGAACATACTATATATATATATATATATATATATATATATATATATATATATATGTATGTATGTATATATATATATGTGTGTGTGTGTGTGTATATATATAGAGAGAGAGAGAGATGGTGTATATATATGATATCTCTCTCTCTCTCTCTCTCTCTCTCTCTCTCTCTCTCTCTCTCTCTCTCTCTCTCTCTCTCTCTCTCTATATATATATATATATATATAAACATATGTATATATGTATATATATATATATATATATATATATATGACATATATGTATATATATATATACCTAGATTAGCCTATATATATTAATATATTTAAATATGATATATATGTATATATGTATGCATACATATATATATATATATATATATATATATATATATATATATATATATATATATATATATATATATATATATGACATATATGGATATATATACCTAGATTATATATATTTATATATATGATATATATGTGTGTATATATGTATGTATACATATATATATATATATATATATATATATATATATATATATATAATGATACTTGGGCCCGTTAATCTTTGTTTATATATATATGTGTATATATATATATATATATATATATATATATATATATATATATATATATTATATATATATATATATATATATATATATATATATATATATACTGTATATATGTGTGTGGTACTTGGACATGTTATTCTATGTTCATAATGAATAGACAATGTCTTAGTGGCGTCCAAAAATAAAAAAAGAATCGAGGATAGTTTCTCTCGGGACAGAGTGTCCTGCAGATATGTATGCATATGTATATGGAATGGTAAGAATATTTCACGTCGCTTTCAAGGTAAAATTCAGGCGTTGTCCAGAAAAGCGATAAAGTAAATCATGCTTGCTCTCTTTCATCTGAAGTGCTTCACAATCCATAGTGCATCTTTAAGGAAACGAACAGATGTTGGAATTATTTACGGATATGGTCGGTGTTTGCACGGTGCTTTACCTCCAGGCATCGAATCAGCATACTGGAATGGTCACTGGAACTAACTGTTGCTCGTAACCCAGTGGGACTTATTTAAGCGTTGAAGTGCAGAAAGGGTTTTTGTATGTAGTGTATGATTAGTCATATTTTGAATGTGTAATGTAAGATATTTTTCAAAGGTGCGGGAGTTCATAAATTAAAGTTCTCAAAGATTAAGGTAACATTCAATGCATTTTACCTCCAGGCATCGAATCAGCATACTGGAATGGTCACTGGAACTAACTGTTGCTCGTAACCCAGTGGGACTTATGGAAGCGTTGAAGTGCAGAAAGGGTTTTCGTATGTAGTATATGATTAGTCATATTTTGAATGTGTAATGTAAGATATTTTTCAAAGGTGCGGGAGTTCATAAATTAAAGTTCTCAAAGATTAAGGTAACATTCAATGCATTTTACCTCCAGGCATCGAATCAGCATACTGGAATGGTCACTGGAACTAACTGTTGCTCGTAACCCAGTGGGACTTATGGAAGCGTTGAAGTGCAGAAAGGGTTTTCGTATGTAGTATATGATTAGTCATATTTTGAAGGTGTTAATGTAAGATATTTTTCAAAGGTGCGGGAGTTCATAAATTAAAGTTCTCAGAGATTAAGCTAACATTTATTGCATCCCTTTTACAAAGATGGCTTATTTGGTGTGATACCAAAATGAATCTCGTACATTGCAGCTCTTCTGGGAGAAGGACACTCCAAAATCAAACTGTTGTACTCGAGTCTTGGGTAGCGCCTTAGCCTCTGTACCATGGTCTTCCGCTGTCTTGGGTTAGACTTCTCTTGCTTGAGGGTACACTGGGGCACGCTGTTCTGTCTTGTTTCTTTTCCTCTAGTTTTAGTAAAGTTTTTATAATTTATATAGGATAATTATTTTAATGTTGTTACTCTTAAAATTTTATTTTCCCTGTTTCCTTTTCTTACTGGGCTATTTTTCCCTGTTGGAGCCAATGGGCTTATAGCATCCTGCTTTTCCAACTAGGGTTGTAGCTTAACAAGTGATAATAATACTAATAATAACAATGATAATAATAATGATAATAATAATACGTTTGTTTATCCAGGGCGGCGAGTTTCAGTAGTAACAAGAATACATAAATACAAAGTTTTTTCTTATCACAGGAGCATTGATTTCTTCCCAATCTGGTTATATTTTTTTCGATTGCAGACTTGCAAAACTTTTTTTTTTCTATTATAAAAAACCCACTTTTCTGTTTTCAATACCGGAACCCACTTTCGTGTTTTCAGTACAGGAACCCCTTTCCTGTTTACAGTATTAGAAGCCACTTTCCTGTGTTCTGTATTAGAACCCTCTTCCATATTTTCAGCGTTTTCTTGTAGTTTCCCTATTTCCTCTCTTCACTGGGCTATCTTCCTTGTTGGAGTCCTCGGGTTTATAGCATTTTACTTTAACAACTAAGTTTGTAGCTTAGCAAGTAATAGAAATAGTAATAGCGCCCCCTTTCCCATTCTGATCGTCAGAACCCGGAAGGTGGAAGAAAGTATTGATATATTCGAACATTAGTCTTTGTATTTTATTCTTACTTCAGAGTAAATAAAACACCCTGAATTAGAATGAATAAAGCACCCTTAACTATCTACTTCTCTTTGGTAAGCGCAGAGAAATATCCATAGAACAGTCTATTCACTATTGTAATAGCGAGCGTTTTGGAAGAATAGGATTTGATAGGAGTACAGTCGGAGACTTGAGTAAATTGTTCTTCTAATTACCATCGTTTTTGTAAAATCTATGAAGCTCTGTTGCCATGTCAGTTTCTTTAGGAGCAGTATGTGAAAGAAGCACATTAACCCTATTACCCCCAAAGGACGTACTGGTACGTTTCTCAAAAATCATCCCTTTACCCCAATGGACGTACCGGTACGTCCTTGCAAAAACTGCTATTCAAAATTTTTTTTTGCATACTTTTGATAATTTTTTTTTTGAGAAACTTCAGGCATTTTCCAAGAGAATGAGACCAACCTGACCTCTCTATGACAAAAATTAAGGCAGTTAGAGCAATTTTAAAAATATATCCTGCAAAATGTGCTTGAAAAAAAATAACCCCTGGGGGTTAAGGGTTGGAAATTTCCAAATCCCCTGGGCGTAAAAGGGTTAATAAAGAAACAGATTTAATTCCCAATCATGTCGGTAATCATTTCAAATTGGTAATGAATTTACATTGATTATTGATTTGAATTCTTAAGAGAAAAACTTTCCATGTCATAGAGACACTAAGTTTCTTAATAATAATATTATAAAGACGAAATTTCCTGGTTATTTATGCACAAACACATATAATATAACTAAATACATAATTTGATTTTGATTATTTTTATTTCAATAAAGGAAATTCCTTCCATGTCTTGCCCAAAAGAAAAAACAAGAATAAGGTAAAAAGCAGAGGAACCAATTTCTGGTTATTTATACACAAACTAATATAACTAAATACATAATTTGATTTTTAATTATTTTATTTCAATAAAGGAAATTCCTTCCATGTCTTGCCCAAAAGAAAAAAAGAATAAGGTAAAAAGCAGAGGAACCAATTTCATTTATATTGGGAAGGGATCCTCAAAGCGCGCCATAGCCATAATATAATATGATAATGAGTTTACGACGAAGACACGAAAATCTCCCGAACATCTGCTGCCTTTTAGGAGGACGACATAATGTAGATAACAATCTCCTTGTTTCTAGAAAGGATTTTCGTCAGGTTTTTATCAGGATTGTTAGGCGTTCATGAATTTAATCTTTTTCCAGTGCAGTTTTCTTTGATCTTCCTATCCAAATAGAGACGTAATTTCATAATTTATCTGTAAGTTATTTAACTATATTTATCTTACTGTGATTATTTTTTTTATTTATCTTCACATCTACTGTACAGTTCTCATTTCCAGACAGGGTTGCAAAATGGCTTTTGCAAAGCTTGCTTACCAGAATGCATGAAATATCACATTAGGTTGGGGTCAAGATAAATAGAAGAAAAACAGAAATGATGAGAACGGAACATGCAATGGAAGATGAAATAACATTAGGAGAAATTATTTATGAGGTGGAATCATTTAGATTTTTAAGAACCGTGCTCTGTAATACAGTGTCTTTAGAATTGGAGTTTATTGGAAGATTGAAAAAAGCAAATCAGACAATGGCTCGGTTAAGTAAAATATGGAAACCAAATCGCCTGAAACTCCATATAAAAATCAGGCTAGATCGGTGTTGCTGCATGGACACGATTCTTGGTAAGACAATGAAACAATATCCAACAGAGTTTGCAAATTTAAGAACAAAGCCCTCAGAGGGATATTGGGATTTAAATGGTAGGACAGGATTAGAAATGAAACTGTAAGAGATTACTCAAGTGCCATATGTGGATGGGATCATGGTGAGGGGTAGATGGAGATGGTTTGAGCATGCTTTTCACACTCCCCAAGAGAGAGTAGTTCACCAAACTTTCAACTGGGTTCCACAAGACACTGGAAGAGTTGGAAGACGCATGCCTACATGGCTGAGGATTTTGAAGAGTGAAATAGAAGATGATGAATGGAGAAGATAGAGACGATTGGCGAAATCTAACTGAGGCCTTTTGCGTCAGTAGGCGTAGGTGGAGAAGATGGATAATAATAATAATAATAATAATAATAATAATAATAATAATAATAATAATAATGTTCCCTTTCAAAATTGATAAAACATTATTATATGACAACATTTAATATGGCTTCGTACAGTCTCAAACAAGAATTTTATAAAATTGACCATTTTTTTCTTACCTAATGCAAGAACACTTACCCGTTTCACTGCGTCGAGTTTGACAACTGTTTTACAAGTTCCAAATATAGTTTGGAGTACGCCGGATCCAGTATAAAAAATATCTCACGACGTGAGAGCTGTCAGTTCCAGAACTTGACCGCACCTGGAAAGATCGCTCTATTCAGATATGAGTCTTTTTATAGTTTATTTATGACATATTTGTTTTTCATGTTGTTAATAGTTTATATTTGACATGTCTGTTTTGACGTTGTTACTTATTTTAGAATGATTTATTGTTAATTTGTTCTCTTCATTTATTTATTTCCTTATTTCCTTTCCTCACTGGGCTATTTTTCCCTGTTGGAGCCCCTGGGCTTATAGCATCTTGCTTTTCCAACTAGGGTTCTAGCTTGGATAGTAATAATAATAATAATAATAATAATAATAATAATAATAATAATACGATCATATTGTCTAGACTCTAGAGGAGTTATAATGTATTTCAATCTGAACGATGTTAAAAAGGTTTTTCGTACGCAGATTCTCATGTGGTTATCAGACTTAAACTTAATTAATTAAACCTATTTTCCTTTTAACATATTTTGATTTCTCTATTTAATCTTTATTTATATGTTTGTTTGTGTTCATTACCTGGTTTAAACTGATTCATTATTTAGATTGTTAGTTTGTGTTTTAACTTTTTTCTTTGCACGTGAAAATATTTTATTAATTTCTTATGTAAAGAATATTTTATGTATTTGTTAGTTTTTATGATTTTGGCCTTTGTTAGCCTTACTAGAAAATAATGTAATTCTTGTGCGGCTTTGATATCATTATTGATAATTATTATATATTATTATTATTATTATTATTATTATTATTATTATTATTATTATTATTATTATTATTATTATTTAGGTAATGATGAAAATCAAATGTCATAATGATCACCATTGATTTTTTGTTTTTTTTATTTCAGGTATGTAGAGAACTACTGTACCATGTCCAACCGTTTCTTTTCCTAGCAGTAGCTGGGTAAGTACATTTTTTTACTAGATTAGCGCAAAGCCTCTTGATTCTTGATTTTATAGGTAATTTAATTTTCTGGTGGATTTTATAAGATCTACATTTTTTTCGCGATTTCTGATTTTTTTTTTTTTCGTTATAGCTCGTTACATTCGAATAATAGTATAATAAACGCAAACAAGTTGATCGCGACGCTTATAAAGATCAAAATGTATGAAATGGTCAAAAGATAAGAGATATTAATAGATAAAACTAGAAGAAAGAAAGAGAGAGAGAGAGAGAGAGAGAGAGAGAGAGAGAGAGAGAGAGAGAGAGAGAGAGAGAGAGAGATGATTGATATGAATGAATAAAACGAGAAAGAGAGAGAGATGATTGATATGAATAAATAAAAGAGAGAGAGATGATTGATATGAATAAATAAAACGATTGATATGAATAAATAAAAGAGAGAGAGATGATTGATATGAATAAATAAAACGAGAGAGAGAGAGAGAGAGAGAGAGGAGAGAGAGAGAGAGAGAGAGAGAGAGAGAGAGAGAGAGAGAGATGAATAAATAAAAGAGAGATGATTGATATGAATAAATAAAACTTGAGAGAGAGAGAGAGAGAGAGAGAGAGAGAGAGAGAGAGAGAGAGACTCGAGTGTGATAAGTTTGACCACAAATATAGACTGGCGTTTCCCGTTCATCCTATCAGAGGTGGTATTCACTAAGGTCCAATAAGGGATTGCTCAAGTGATACGGAGGGATTACCCAGGGTTTCACTCTATTGTTAATACTTGGCTGGGGATTCTGGTCAGGGTTTTTCGGAGGATCTCCTTGTGGTTGATTAAAGCTACAAATTGCTCCCGTTCTTCCCTAAACAGATATTCGCTCGGGTGTTATTTGATTTCAGGAATTGCGTGTGAAATTTATTGATTTGGTTTTACTTCCTGGCGATGGTTTCTATATGTACTTTTCTTATTATTTTCTTTTTTTTTTCAGTTTCCATGGCTTCTATTTGTTAATATTTTATACTATTATAAAGAGTTGAATCGGTAGAACTTCATATGTTCAAACTTGCAGCAAATGTTTTATGTTGTTCAGACTGACAATTATATTTTTACAGTTCGTATATGAAAGATCTGTTTTGGTGTTGTTACTGTAATTAAAATATTTTATTTTAATTGTTCATTACTTCTCATATAGTTTAGTTATTTTATTACGATATTTCCTTCCCTCGCTGGCTTATTTTTCCTTGTTGGAACCCTTGGACTTTCAGTATTCTTCTTTTCCAACTAGGGTTGTAGCTTAGCTAGTAACAACAACAACAAAAACAACAACAATAATGATAATAATGATAGTAATAGAGTTCTTTAAACGTGTTAGATCATTCATAAACGCCCGGTTGCTTATGCATATTTCTACTAAAAAAAAAGGCAAAAAGTTGAAAGAATATGAAAATGCATCATATGTCATTACTCGTTTTTCAAGATTATCTCTTAATACTGCTCAAGGAATGATTTATTGCGCTTAACACCTTTTGGACTTCCCATAATTTCCAGACTTCCATAACTCAGGATAACTCGGCTCCACGCAAGGAAGCAGCAACATTTGCTGACAAATGAGGTTTCACGAGTCGCCATCCATAACCAATAGCTCATTTCGGATCCCGTATTACCGACGCGAATATCTTATCTTATGTTATCTGAGACGAGGGGAAATCTTGCAGAAAATCAATTAAACTTTCGGGTTTGTGAAGAAAATCGGTGTACGAGTGTAAGCCGAGATCAGTGTCGGTGGTATTAAATGGAATTTAGTAGGATTGGCAGTAGTTTTAATTACGGTTGGGAAGATCTCTCTCTCTCTCTCTCTCTCTCTCTCTCTCTCTCTCTCTCTCTCTCTCTCTCTCTCTCTCTCTCTCTCAAATATATATATATATATATATATATATCACGACAGAGTAAACCTACCAAGTATGGGTGGGTGACTGTTACAGTTTTAATGATCATGATGATGCACAAACCCTTTCACCACGTTAAGTATCCTCACTCAGAAAAGGATATCTATCACATACAGTACACACACAAATGTATATATATATATATATATATATGTACATATATATATAAATATATATATATATATGTACATACATATATATATAATATATTATATATATATATATAATATACATATATATATGAAATGTGTGTCTTTCTGTATATGCAAATATATTCTCCAAATGTACTTTTCAAAAGAATAGGTATTAATTTCCCCTTT